>NW_026728872.1:5000-30000 GCF_030272615.1 Cryptomeria japonica
AAACAAGCTTTTTTGCCTCGAAGAGTTCGTCGGAGACGAAGAAGCAACCTTCAGTGCAAACGTAGCACTCTTTTGTGCAACCGCCCAAACAACGCCCCCTCTACCCTCTGTCGAAACACTCGGCATTGCTGCTCCCTAAGGTGAGCTTCTCCTCATAGGCAATTCCGCTCTTATCCGGTCACGTTTGTGTGCCCGAATTTCGCAAGGCAACCTCCATGGGACATGGAAAAGACTCGAGAAGAGAGCTCGCTCACGGGAGAGAGAAGCCAAGGAGACCACGAGAGTGCTGAGAGTGGGACAGCGCTGAATAGGCGGGAGAAGCCTGCGCGTATAAACGGAGATATATATCCAATTGCAACGAAGGAACGTGCCAAAGATCGAGAACAATGGCAGAAATGCTAGTAACGTGCACTTCGGGACCAACGCATCACCGGAAGACAACCGCCAAACATCGAAAGAGTCGCGATGCTCCGCAACCTACGTGCAAAGCGGTCGCACACCGGGTAAGGGAGTGAGAGCCCCAAACATAGCTGGGCGAGGCGCTCACTCCGCTCTTTAATATCTCGTTAATACCGCCAAGGAAATGGCACAAGCACACACACACAAGCATCCTCGGAAGAGGACAGTTCGAGTGACAGGTCAAATCCAAGAGTTCCGAAGACTACCTCCAGGAACAATCGGGAACAAGACCGATTACAAGTCGTCGAGTCTGTTACTGGGCGAACACGAGATGCGCACAGGAAATCGATCAGCCCTCACAATGGCCCAAGGCCAGAGATCGGACTGCTACGATTTACCCCAACAATCATCGTGCCACTCTTCGCAGAGAGGTGATAGACGCCAACGAGCCCGCGCATAGCAATCGAGGTGTAAAAAGGGCGTTGAAGGCAGGAAGCCTGGACGAAAGAGGCTACGAGGTCACCTCGAAGCGGTCTAAGAATCGGGCGCACTTGGGGCGACTACCAGTGCCAACCCCTTATCCCGCGGTGCGTCCGACACACAGAAATTTCCAAGGCGGCCAAGGAGCCTCCCCGCATAGCAATCGGGGTGTGAGGTTACGGATGCAGCATTGATAGCAATCGAGGTGTGAGGCGAAGGATGCAGAAGTGAGAGCCGAGGGATGTAGCAGAGATAGCAATCGGGGTGTGTGATGCAGAAGAGATAGCAATCGAGGTGTGCGGTGGGAAGGGCCCAGCAGCCAGAATGCATGAAGCGACGGATGAAGCAGTGATGACAACCGGGCTGTGAGGAGAGGAGGGATGCAGCCAAGAAAGCAATCAGGGCTCGAGGCAAGGGATGCATCAAGGATAGCAATCATGTTGTGAGGCGAGATTCCAAAGGCTAAACGTGAGAGGCTGCAGGGTCGACTCAGAGAGGTCTATGCATGTGAGAGGCTGAAAGCAAGGTCGACTCGGAGCGGTCTATGCATCGGGCGCGCTTGGGGCGACTACCAGTGCCAACCCCTTATCCCGCGACGCGTCCGACAAAGAGAACGTTCCAAGGCGGCAGAGGAGGTTACCAGCCGAAGGATGCAGTAGCAATAACAGGTATAGTTCCGCGGCGGCCGAGAAGACTCACCGCATAGGAATCGGGATGCGAGGCGAGGGATGCGGCGGGAAGGCCCCGACGGCTAAACGGAAGAGGCTGCAGGGCCGCCTCGGAATGGTCCAAGCATCGGATGCGATTGGGACGACTACCAGTGCCAACCCCTTATCCCGCGATGCGTCCGATACACAGATAGTTCCAAGGCGGCCGAGGAGCCTCACCGCATATCAATCGGGGTGCGAGGCGAGGGATGGGGCGGGAAGGCCCCAACGGCTAGACGGAAGAGGCTTCAGGGCCACCTCGGAATGGTCCAAGCATCGGACGCGCTTGGGGCGACTGCCAGTGCCAACCCCTTATCCCGCGATGCGTCCGATACACAGATGGTTCCAAGGCGGCCGAGGAGCCTCACCGCATAGCAATCGGGGGTGCGAGGCGAGGGATGGGGCGGGAAGGCCCCAACGGCTAGACGGAAGAGGCTTCAGGGCCGCCTAGGAATGGTCCAAGCATCGGACACGCTTGGGGCGACTACCAGTGACAGCCCCCTATCCCGCGATGCGTCCGATACGAAGATGGTTCCAAGGCGGCTGAGGAGCCTCACCGCATAGCAATCGGGGTGCAAGGTGGGGGATGCGGCGAGATGGCCCCAACGGCTAGACGGAAGAGGCCACAGGGCCGCGTCGGAATAGTCCAAGCATCGGACGCGCTTGGGGCGACTACCAGTGACAACCCCTTATCCCGCGATGCGTCCGATACGAAGATAGTTCCAAGGCGGCCGAGGAGCCTCACCGCATAGCAATCGGGGTGCGAGGTGGGGGATGCGGCGAGATGGCCCCAACGGCTAGACGGAAGAGGCTGCAGGGCCGCCTCGGAATAGTCCAAGCATCGGACGCGCTTGGGGCCACTACCAGTGACAACCCCTTATCCCGCGATGCGTCCGATACGAAGATAGTTCCAAGGCGGCCGAAGAGCCTCACCGCATAGCAATCGGGGTGCGAGGTGGGGGATGCGGCGAGATGGCCCCAACGGCTAGACGGAAGAGGCCACAGGGCCGCCTCGGAATAGTCCAAGCATCGGACGCGCTTGGGGCGACTACCAGTGACAACCCCTTATCCCGCGATGCGTCCGATACGAAGATAGTTCCCAGGCGGCCGAGGAGCCTCACCGCATAGCAATCGGGGTGCGAGGCGAGGGATGCGGCGAGATGGCCCCAAAGGCTAGACGGAAGAGGCTGCAGGGCTGCCTCGGAATAGTCCAAGCATCGGACGCGCTTGGGGCGACTACCACTGCCAACCCCTTATCCCGCGATGCGTCCGATACACAGATAGTTCCGAGGCGGCCGAGGAGGTGGGGGATGCAGCGAGATGGCCCCAACGGCTAGACGGAAGAGGCTGCAGGGCCGCCTCGGAATAGTCCAAGCATCGGACGCGCTTGGGGCGACTACCAGTGACAACCCCTTATCCCGCGATGCGTCCGATACACAGATAGTTCCGAGGCGGCCAAGGAGCCTCACCGCATAGCAATCGTGGTGCGAGGTGGGGGATGCGGCGAGATGGTCCCAACGGCTAGACGGAAGAGGCTGCAGGGCCGCCTCGGAATGGTCCAAGCATCGGATGCGCTTGGGGCGACTACCACTGCCAACCCCTTATCCCGCGATGCGTCCGATACACAGATAGTTCCAAGGCGGCCGAGGAGCCTCACAGCATAGCAATCAGGGTGCGAGGCGAGGGATGCGGCGAGAAAGCCCCAACGGCTAGAGGGAAGAGGCTTCAGGTCCGCCTCGGAATGGTCCAAGCATCGGACGCGCTTGGGGCGACTACCAGTGACAACCCCTTATCCCGCGACGCGTCCGATACACAGATAGTTCCAAGGCGGCCGAGGAGCCTCACCGCATAGCAATCGGGGTGCGAGGCGAGGGATGCGGCGAGAAGGACCCAACGGCTACACGGAAGAGGCTTCGGGGCCGCCTCGGAATGGTCCAAGCATCGGACGCGCTTGGGGCGACTACCAGTGACAACCCCTTATCCCGCGACGCGTCCGATACACAGATAGTTCCAAGGCGGCCGAGGAGCCTCACCGCATAGCAATCGGGGTGCGAGGCGAGGGATGCGGCGAGAAGGACCCAACGGCTAGACGGAAGAGGCTTCGGGGCCGCCTCGGAATGGTCCAAGCATCGGACGCGCTTGGGGCGACTACCAGTGACAACCCCTTATCCCGCGACGCGTCCGATACACAGATAGTTCCAAGGCGGCCGAGGAGCCTCACCGCATAGCAATCGGGGTGCGAGGCGAGGGATGCGGCGAGAAGGACCCAACGGCTAGACGGAAGAGGCTTCGGGTCCGCCTCGGAATGGTCCAAGCATCGGACGCGCTTGGGGCGACTACCAGTGACAACCCCTTATCCCGCGACGCGTCCGATACACAGATAGTTCCAAGGCGGCCGAGGAGCCTCACCGCATAGCAATCGGGGTGCGAGGCGAGGGATGCGGCGAGAAGGACCCAACGGCTAGACGGAAGAGGCTTCGGGTCCGCCTCGGAATGGTCCAAGCATCGGACGCGCTTGGGGCGACTACCAGTGACAACCCCTTATCCCGCGACGCGTCCGATACACAGATAGTTCCAAGGCGGCCGAGGAGCCTCACCGCATAGCAATCGGGGTGCGAGGCGAGGGATGCGGCAAGAAGGACCCAACGGCTAGACGGAAGAGGCTTCGGGTCCGCCTCGGAATGGTCCAAGCATCGAACGCGCTTGGGGCGACTACCAGTGACAACCCCTTATCCCGCGACGCGTCCGATACACAGATAGTTCCGAGGCGGCCGAGGAGCCTCACCGCATAGCAATCGGGGTGCGAGGCGAAGGATGCGGCGAGAAGGACCCAACGGCTAGACGGAAGAGGCTTCGGGTCCGCCTCGGAATGGTCCAAGCATCGGACGCGCTTGGGGCGACTACCAGTGACAACCCCTTATCCCGCGACGCGTCCGATACACAGATAGTTCCAAGGCGGCCGAGGAGCCTCACCGCATAGCAATCGGGGTGCGAGGCGAGGGATGCGGCGAGAAGGACCCAACGGCTAGACGGAAGAGGCTTCAGGGCCGCCTCGGAATGGTCCAAGCATCGAACGCGCTTGGGGCGACTACCAGTGACAACCCCTTATCCCGCGACGCGTCCGATACACAGATAGTTCCGAGGCGGCCGAGGAGCCTCACCGCATAGCAATCGGGGTGCGAGGCGAGGGATGCGGCGAGAAGGACCCAACGGCTAGACGGAAGAGGCTTCAGGGCCGCCTCGGAATGGTCCAAGCATCGGACGCGCTTGGGGCGACTACCAGTGACAACCCCTTATCCCGCGACGCGTCCGATACACAGATAGTTCCGAGGCGGCCGAGGAGCCTCACCGCATAGCAATCGGGGTGCGAGGCGAGGGATGCGGCGAGAAGGACCCAACGGCTAGACGGAAGAGGCTTCAGGGCCGCCTCGGAATGGTCCAAGCATCGGACGCGCTTGGGGCGACTACCAATGACAACCCCTTATCCCGCGACGCGTCCGATACACAGATAGTTCCGAGGCGGCCGAGGAGCCTCACCGCATAGCAATCGGGGTGCGAGGCGAGGGATGCGGCGAGAAGGACCCAACGGCTAGACGGAAGAGGCTTCAGGGCCGCCTCGGAATGGTCCAAGCATCGGACGCGCTTGGGGCGACTACCAGTGACAACCCCTTATCCCGCGACGCGTCCGATACACAGATAGTTCCGAGGCGGCCGAGGAGCCTCACCGCATAGCAATCGGGGTGCGAGGCGAGGGATGCGGCGAGAAGGACCCAACGGCTAGACGGAAGAGGCTTCAGGGCCGCCTCGGAATGGTCCAAGCATCGGACGCGCTTGGGGCGACTACCGTTGCCAACCCCTTATCCCGCGATGCGTCTGATACACAGATAGTTCCGAGGCGGCCGAGGAGCCTCACCGCATAGCAATCGGGTTGCGAGGCAGATTATTGGGAAGGGAACCCCCTGGGATGCGGCTCAAGCAGTGCCCAAAGGGACTGGAATGCGGAATCACATCGAGAGACCCAAATGCTATACGAGGGCTCAAATCGAATTATCGATTTGGCCACGACATGGACGCATCGGAACGACTACCTTTGCCGAACCACTCGCAATTGCATCCATACCGAAACCAATAGACATTTCCGTTAGAGCCCTCGCATAGCATTCGGGAATCTCGCATGCCCCTCTAAATCGACCAATGCTGGCGCTCAATGAAAATCCGAGCGCTACCACCGTTCGAGCGCCAGCATTGGTCGAGTTAGAGGGGCACGGGGGAGAATGCTCCAGTCAACACCTCCCCTATATAAGTTATTTGTCCGATTCTCGCACAACCGTAGTCTGCCTCGTCGAATCAAACAACGGTCCCAGATTCCGACTTCCGTTCCGTAGAGACCCAAAAGCTAGATGGAGGCTCGCAAGAAAGAGAGTCGGCGCATAGCAATCGGGTTTCTCGAACGTTTAGGGACCGAGCTCACTTGCGGATAGGGCAAAATCCGCCAAGCAACCCAAAAGCTAGACGGGGGCTCGAATCGAATCGCCTAGGCGGCCACAACAACGACGTGTTGGATCGACTACCAGTGCCAAACCATTCAGCAAGACTAGTCTGTGTCGAGGCCGGATAGAGATTCTCAGAGAGCGCCCGCATAGCATTTAGGAGACCTGCCGCGTCCCTCACACTCGACAAATGGTGGTGCACGTTTATAAATCCGAGCGATCCCAACCCTTTCAAGCACCAACATCGGTCGAGATAGAGGGGCACGGAGGGGGCTGCGTGAGACAACACAGTCCCCTATATAAGTTATTTGTCCGATTCTCACACATCCGAAGAATGGTCATCAAATCGGACAACAGCCCAAACTTCCGACTTCCGTCCCAGAAAGCCCAAGAGCTATCTAAAACGTTCATGGCCGGAACTCGATCGCGGCTATACCAGTCCGCCAAGCAACCCAAAAGCTAGACTGGAGCTCTAGTCGAATCACCTCTGTGGCCATTGCAAGGACGTGTTGGAGCGACTACCATTGCCGAACCATTCCGCAGGTCGAGTCCATACCAAGGCCGCATAGAGATTCACGATGAGCTCCTGCATAGCAATCAGGAGACTTGCCGTGTCCATCACAATCGATAAATCCTGGTGCAAGATTTTTGCATCCGAGCGCTCCAACCAGTCGAGCACCAGCATCAATCGACATAAACGGGCACGGGGGGAGGATGCTCGAGAACACTACCTCCCCTATATAAGTTATTTGTCCGATTCTCAAGCAGCCGAAGTCTGGTCATCGAATCGGGTCAAAGACCACAACTTCCGACTTTACCCACAATGCAAGTCATCGAATCGAACATCGGCCCCCGAGTCGGACTCCATGCGTATGTCAGGTCATCGGACCCAAATTCCGCCTTCCTGCGCATGGCGGGCCATCAATATCAACTCGGTCATCGGACCCAAACTCCGCCTTTTTGCGTATGGCACGCCTTCAAATCGGTCATCGGACCCAAATTCCGCCTTCCTGTGCATGGCGGGCCATCAACATCAACTCGGTCATCGGACCCAAATTCCGCCTTTCTGCGCATGGCACGCCATCAACTCGGTCATCGGACCCAAATTCCGCCTTCCTGCGCATGGCAGGTCATCGGACACAAATTCAGACCTCGCCAATATGCCTACGTATCGAATCGGTCATCGGACCCAACTTCCGACTTCATCCATACTGTAGGGTCTTTGAGGTTGGCGCGGTGCGCTCAACCCAGGGAGTCGACCCATCGAAGCATACACCTCCCCTATATAAGCTATTTGTCCGATTCCCACACCTGTGTAGTTTGCACCTCTGACCAGGACATCGACCCCAACTTCCGAACTCGACTGCAACGACGGCACCAGCGCCTTGGTGCGCACCTTGCGACGCACAGTCCCAACATTCGCCTTCCTGCACATGGCAGGTCATCGGACCCAAATTCCGACCTCGCGAGTATGCCTACATATCGAATCGGTCATCGGACCCAACTTCCGACTTCATCCATACCGTAGGGTCTTTGAGGTTGGCGCGGTGCGCTCAACCCGGGGAGTCGACCCAACGAAGCATACACCTCCCCTATATAAGCTATTTGTCCGATTCCCACACCTGTGTAGTTTGCACCTCCGATCAAGACATCGACCCCAACTTCCGAACTCGCCTCCAACGACCGAACCAGCGCCTTGGTGCGCACCTTGCAACGCACAGTGCCAACATTCGCCTTCCTGCACGTGGCAGGTCATCGGACCCAAATTCCGACCTCGCGAGTATGCCTACATATCGAATCGGTCATCGGACCCAACTTCCGACTTCATCCATACCGTAGGGTCTTTGAGGTTGGCGCGGTGCGCTCAACCCGGGGAGTCGACCCAACGAAGCATACACCTCCCCTATATAAGCTATTTGTCCGATTCCCACACCTGTGTAGCTTGCACCTCCGATCAGGACATCGACCCCAACTTCCGAACTCGACTAAAAAGACCGCACCAGCGCCTTGGTGTGCACCTTGCAACGCACAGTGTCAACATTCGCCTTCCTGCACATGGCAGGTCATCGGACCCAAATTCCGACCTCATGAGCATACCTACTAATCGAATCGGTCATCGGACCCAACTTCCGACTTCATCCATACCGTAGGGTCTTTGAGGTTGGCGCGGTGCGCTCAACCTGGGGAGTCGACCCATCGAAGCATACACCTCCCCTATATAAGCTATTTGTCCGATTCCGACACCTGTGTAGTTTGCACCTCCGCTCAGGACATCGACCCCAACTTCCGAACTCGCCTGCAACGACCGAACCAGCGCCTTGGTGCGCACCAAAAGTGCGCACTTTTGGAGGGCACTTTTCTGCGCTCCAAAGGTGCGCACTTTTGGAGGGCACTTTTTGGAGGGCACTTTTCTGCGCTCCAAAGGTGCGCACTTTTGGAGGGCACTTTTTGGAGGGCACTTTTCTGCGCTCCAAAGGTGCGCACTTTTGGAGGGCACTTTTTGGAGGGCACTTTTCTGCGCTCCAAAGGTGCGCACTTTTGGAGGGCACTTTTTGGAGGGCACTTTTCTGCGCTCCAAAGGTGCGCACTTTTGGAGGGCACTTTTTGGAGGGCACTTTTCTGCGCTCCAAAGGTGCGCACTTTTGGAGGGCACTTTTTGGAGGGCACTTTTCTGCGCTCCAAAGGTGCGCACTTTTGGAGGGCACTTTTTGGAGGGCACTTTTCTGCGCTCCAAAGGTGCGCACTTTTGGAGGGCACTTTTTGGAGGGCACTTTTCTGCGCTCCAAAGGTGCGCACTTTTGGAGGGCACTTTTGTGCACTCCAAAGGTGCGCACTTTTGGAGGGCACTTTTCCTGTGCTCCAAAGGTGCACACCTAGGTGAGCACCTTCGACCACACCTTGTAGCACACCAAACTCTGACTTTCGACTTCATCCGCAATGCAGGGTCTTTGAGGTTGGCGCAATGCGCACAACCAGGGGAGTCGACCCATCAAACCCAACACCTCCCCTATATAAGCTATTTGTCTGATTCTCATACATGCGTAGCCTGCAGGAGCAATTAGGACATCGACCCCAACTTTCGGCTTCTAAACGAAAACAAGGTCTTTGAGGTTGGTGTAATGCGAACAACTAGGGGAGTCAACCCATCAAACCCAACACCTCCCCTATATAAGCTATTTGTCTGATTCTCATACATGTGTAGTCTACAGGAGCAATTAGGACATCGACCCCAACTTTTGACTTCTTAACGAAAACAAGGTCTTTGAGGTTGACGTAATGCGCACAACCAGGGGAGTCGACCCATCAAACCCAACACCTCCCCTATATAAGCTATTTGTCCGATTCTCATACATGTGTAGCCTGCAGGAGCCATTAGGACATTGACCCCAACTTTTGACTTCTTAACGAAAACAAGGTCTTTGAGGTTGGCGTAATGCGCACAACCAAGGGAGTTGACCCATCAAACCCAACACCTCCCCTATATAAGCTATTTGTCTGATTCTCATACATGTGTAGCCTGCAACAACGATTAGGACATCCACCCCAACTTCTGAATTCGTCTGCGTTGACCGCACCAAAGGTGCACGCCTTGGTGCTCACCAAAATCCGACTTCCGACTTCTTCTGCTATGCGGGGTCTTTGAGGTTGGCGCAGTGCGCACAACCAGGGGAGTCAACCCACCGAATGCAACACCTCCCCTATATAAGCTATTTGTCTGATTCTCATACATGCGTAGACTGCAGCAATGATTAGGACATCCACCCCAACTTTTGACTTCTTAAACAAGACAGGGTCTTTGAAGTTGGTGCAGTGCACACAACCAGGGGAGTCGACCCATCAAACGCAACACCTCCCCTATATAAAGCTATTTGTCCGATTCTCATACGTGTAGTCTGCAGCAGCGATTAGGACATCGACCCCAACTTCCGAATTCGTTTGCATTGACCGCACCAAAGGTGCACGCCTTGGTGTGCACCCTGGAGTGCACTTTGGTGCTCACCTCGGTGCACACTTTGGTGTGCACCTCGGTGTGCACCAAAGGTGCGCACCTTGGAGCGCACCAAAGGTGTACACTTTGGAGCGCACCACATAGGGTCTTTGAGAGGTTGGCGCAGTGCGCACACCAAGGTGGGTGTTGAGGTGCGTGCCGAGGTGGGTGGGTGCTAGGGTGCGCTCCATGGTGGGTGCCAGGGTGGGTGCGTGCTAGGGTGGATTCCAAAGAGGGTCATAGGGTGGGTGCCAAGGTGGGTTGGTGATATAGTGGGTTCAAAGGTGGGTACTAGGGTGGGTTCCAAGGTGGGTCACAAGTTGGGTGCCAGGATGCGTGGGTGTTAGGTTGGGTGCCAAGGTGGGCTCCTGCGTGGGTGGGTGCTAGGGTGGGTTTCAAGGTGGACGCGAGGGCGGGTGCCAAGGTGGGTAACAAGTTGGGTGTTAGGATGGGTGAGTGCTAGAGTGGGTGCCAAGGTGGGTGGGTGCTAAGGTGGATGCCAAGGTGGTTCACAGGGTGGGTGGGTTCTAGGGTGAGTTCCAAGGTGGGTCACAGGTTCAGTGCTAGGGTGGGTGTCAAGGCGGGTGTCGAGGTGCCTGGGTGCTAGGGTGTGGATGCCAATGTGGGTCATAGGGTGGGTACTAGGGTGGGCTGCAATGTGGGTGCCAAGGTGGGTAACATGCTCGGTGGGTTCTAAATTGGGTGCCAGGGTGGGTGTGCACCCACCTTGCCCGAGGTGGGTGCCAAGGTGCCAGTGTGGGTGGGTGCTAAGGTGGATGCCAAGGTGGGTGAGAAGGTGGGTGATAGGTTGAGTGGTAGGATGGGTGGGTGCCAAGATGGGTCACAGGGTGGGTGCAAGGGTGGGTAGGTGCTAGGGTTGGTGTCAGGGTGGGTGGGTGCTAGGTTGGGTTCCAAGGTGGGTGCGAGGGTGAGTGTCAAGGTGGGTCACAGGTTAGGTGCTAGGATGGGTGAGTGCTAGGGTGCAAAGGTGCCAGGGTGGGTGCTAGGATGGGTCGATGCTAGGGTGAGTGGCAAGGTGGGTCCACAAGTGTCAAGGTGGGTGCCGAGGTGGGTGCCAAGTCGGCGACTGCTATGGTGGATGCCAAGGTGGGTCACGGGGTGGGTGCCAAGTTGCTAGGTTGGGTTCCAAGGTGGGTGCCAACGTGGGTGCTAGGGTGCGTGGGTTAAAGGGTGTGTCACAACGTGGGTGCCAGGATGGGTGCGCACCCACACTGGCCAAGACGGGTGCGGGTGCAAGGTTGGGTTCCAAGCCCGGTCACAGGCTGGGTGCTAGGATGGGTGGGTGCCAAGGTGGGCACCAGGGTGGGTGCACCCACCCTGGCCAAGGTGGGTCACGGGGTGGGTCCTAGGGTGGGTAACGGGGTGGGTACTAAGGTGCGTGCCAAGGTGGGTCATAGGGTGGGTGCCAAGGTGGGCACCAGGGTGGGTGTGCACCAACCCTAGCCAGGGTAGGTCACGGGGTGGTTGTCGGGGTGGGCGTCAAGGAGCCAAGGTGGGTGGCAAGTAGCCAAGTTGCGTGCCAAGGTGGGTGTCGGGGTGGGTGCCAAGGATCCAAGGTGGGTGCCAAGGAACCAAGGTGGGTGTCTGGGTGGGTGCCGAGGTGGGAGCCAGGGTGGGTCCCAAGGTGAGTGCAAAGGTGGGTGCCAGGGTCAAGGTGAGTGCCAATGTGGGTTCCAAGGTGCCAGGGTCAGGGTGAGTGCCAATGTGGGTTCAAAGGTGCTAAGTTGGGTGCGAGGTTGGGTGCGAGGGTGGGTGGGTGCCAAGGTGTGCTAGGTGGAAGCCCGGGTGGGTCGGCATCCCATGGGTGTCGAGTTGGGTGCCTGATGGGTGCTTCTTGTCAAGTTTTAGTCGTCGGGACTCATTTCGAGCCTTAGAGGTCGTTTCTTGTCCGGTTGCCCTGTCTTCGACCTGGGAACCCAATTTTGGTCCTCGGGTCCCATTTTTTTTTGTCTCGCATCCCACTTTTGGCCTGTGGCCTTTTCGGGGTCGATTCTCGTTTTGGGCATCAGAGCATGTTTCTTCTCCTAAAACCCAATATTTGTTTATTAAGTCTCGGAACACATTTTTGTTCTCGTGGACCCATCATGGGTCTTGGAACGCATTTGTGGTCCTTGGGTCCCATTTTGCATCCCGAAACTTGTGTTTTGGTGCTTGATCCCTATTTTGGGTGCCCACCTTGCACCAAGTGCGCACCCGGGGCAAACCGAGCGCCTTGGTGCACCGGGGCAAGATCGAGCGTGCACCCGAGGCGCCCCGAACATGCACCAAGGTGCACTCGGCCCACATGTGAGCGCAGGTCGTTGCGCCCGAGGTGGTGTGTGGGCACCGCGTTGCAGACGGGACACTGCACGCACACGACGCCCCCTCCAGGTGCACGCACGTAGGCCGGGCCGGGTGCACACCCGACGCCCTAGCAAGGTGCGCGCACCCGGGCAGGGCTCACACTTGGCGAACGGGGCGCACTTCGCGAGGGAGGGTGTGCACCTCGACGGGGGTGGGTGGCCGGGGTGGATTCGCACGTGGGTCGCGGTTTGCTAAGTACACACTGCGACAAGCTCATAACGGGTGCGATCATACCAGCATTAGTGCACCGGATCCCATCAGAACTCCGCAGTTAAGCGCGCTTGGGCCGGAGTAGTACTGGGATGGGTGACCTCCCGGGAAGTCCCGGTGTTGCACCCTTTTTTAGTTTTTCGCCGGGCGTCGCAATGCTATTTGAATAAACCTTTTGCCCGTTTGCGTTCTCGTCGGGGCCGGGCCGGGCCGGGGTGCGCTGCCCGCACTACCGCGCGCGCGGGGGCGACACCGAGCGCGCACCCGAGGCGCCCCGAGCACACAGGCCACGGTGCAACCCGGGCGTTGTGCGCGCACCCCGGTGCGCCCGAGGTGCTGCGCGCGCACCCAGGTGAAATCGGTGTGCACCTCGGCCAGTGCGCGCTCGGTCGAGTCGCGCACGTTGGCCAAGGTGCACGGTGATGTTTCTTACTCTAAGGTTCCGCACCAGACGCCCGGGACAGGTGAGCGAAGCTGGGCGGGGCCGGGTGCGCGGCCGGGGCAGGTGCACGCAGCTGGAGAGAGCTTTGGAGCACACTTCGGAGCGCACCAATGATGCGCTCCATTCAAAAGTTTCCTGAAAAGGCAAAAAAAGTTGAGATTATAGAATTTCCCACTTGAGAGATTGTAAAAAAAAAAAATTTAAAATGAAGGAAACGCGGGTGCCAAGGTGTGCGCAGCCCAGCCAAGGTGTGCGCACCAAGGCGCCCACCCTGGCGAAGGTGCACGCAAGGTGCGCACCCGAGGCAAACCGGACAATTAACCCAACTTTCGACTTCGCGCGCACCTTGGAGCGCACTTCGGAGCGCTCCTTGGTGCGCACCAATCTTGGGCACCTCGGAGTGCACCATGGCGCCCACCAAGGTGCGCACCCGGGGCAAACCGAGCTCCGACTTCGTGCGCACCTTGGAGCGCACGAAAGGTGCGCACCATGGCGCCCACCAAGGTGCGCAGCCCAGCCAAGGCGTGCGCATCAAGGTGCGCACCCTGGCGAAGGTGCGCACCCGGGGCAAACCGAGCTCCGACTTCGTGCGCACCTTGGAGCGCACAAAAGGTGCGCAACCCAGCCAAGGTGTGCGCACCCCGGTCAAACCGAGCTCCGAATCGTGCGCACCAGAGGTGCACGCCATCGTGCGCACCTTGGAGCACACTTCGGAGCCCTCCTTGGTGCGCGCCGATGTTGCGCACCTCGGAGCGCACCCGGGGAAAACAATGCAATTAACCCGACTTTCGACTTCGTGGGCACCTCGGAGCGCTCTCGGGTTCGCACCTCGGAGCACACCGAGGTGCGCACCTTTGATGCGCTGCCTTCACCAATTTCCAGAAAAGGCAAGAAAACATTGAGAAGGTGTGCGCACCGAGGTGCCCACCCTGGCGAAGGTGCACGCGAGGTGCGCACCCGGGGCAAACCGGGCTCCGACTTCGTGCACGCCGCACCTTGGAGCACACTTCGGAGCGCTCCTTGGTGCGCACCAGGGCGCGCAACCCAGCCGAGGTGCCCACCCCGGCGAAGGTGCACGCGAGGTGCGCACCCGGGGCAAACCGGGCTCCGACTTCGTGCACGCCATGGTGCCCACCGCGGCGAAGGTGCACGCGAGGTGCGCACCCGGGGCAAACCGGGCTCCGACTTCGTGCACGCCGCACCTTGGAGCACACTTCGGAGCGCTCCTTGGTGCGCACCATGGTGCCCACCAGGGCGCGCAACCCCGCCGAAGGTGCACGCGAGGTGCGCACCCGGGGCAAACCGGGCTCCGACTTCGTGCACGCCGCACCTTGGAGCACACTTCGGAGCGCTCCTTGGTGCGCACCATGGTGCCCACCAGGGCGCGCAACCCCGCCGAAGGTGCACGCGAGGTGCGCACCCGGGGCAAACCGGGCTCCGACTTCGTGCACGCCATGGTGCGCACCGCGGCGAAGGTGCGCACCCGGGGCAAACCGGGCTCCGACTTCGTGCACGCCGCACCTTGGAGCACACTTCGGAGCGCTCCTTGGTGCGCACCAGGGCGCGCAACCCAGCCGAGGTGCCCACCCCGGCGAAGGTGCACGCGAGGTGCGTACCCGGGGCAAACCGGGCTCCGACTTCGTGCACGCCGCACCTTGGAGCACACTTCGGAGCGCTCCTTGGTGCGCACCATGGTGCCCACCAGGCCGCGCAACCCAGCCAAGGTGTGCGCACCAAGGTGCACGCGAGGTGCGCACCCGGGGCAAACCGGGGTCCGACTTCGTGCACGCCGCACCTTGGAGCACACATCGGGGCGCTCCCGGGTTCGCACCGGCGTTGCGCACCGTGGTGGGCACCTCGGAGCACACCAAGGTGGGCAGCGAGGTGCGCACCTTTGATGCGATGCCTTCACTAATTTCCATAAAAGGCAAAAAAAAAACGAGATTTTAAAATTTCCGTTTTGAAAGATAGTGAGAAAAAGGGAATGCTGGTGCCATCTTGAGCCCGCCCTGGTGCGCAGCCCAGCCAAGGTGTGCGCACCAAGGTGCCCACCCTGGCGAAGGTGCGCGCCCGGGCAATTAATCCAACTTCCAACTTCGCGCGCGCCAGGGTGGGAGCGCACCCAACAACCGGGCCTGGGAAGAGCCAATGCGAGAAACCCCACCAAACGCTCTGACAAAAAAAGAGGGGGCGCTCCAGTAACCCCGCTTCGGAGCGCACCCTGGGCAAACCCAGCCAAGGTGCCCACCCCGGCCAAGGTGCAGGCGAGGTGCGCACCCGGGGCAAACCGGGCTCCGACAACGTGCACGCCGCACCTTGGAGCACACTTCGTAGCGCTCCCGGGTGCGCACCTCAGAGCACACCAAGGTGGGCAGCGAGGTGCGCACCTTTGATGCGCTGCCTTCACTAATTTCCAGAAAAGGCAAAAAAAAAAGGAGATTTTAAAATTTCCGTT
Source organism: Cryptomeria japonica (assembly GCF_030272615.1). Taxonomy (NCBI): domain Eukaryota; kingdom Viridiplantae; phylum Streptophyta; class Pinopsida; order Cupressales; family Cupressaceae; genus Cryptomeria; species Cryptomeria japonica. The sequence goes on from NW_026728872.1 coordinate 20,536, forward strand.
TTGAAAGATAGTGAAAAAAACGGAACGCGCGTGCCATCTTGAGCCCGCCCTGGTGCGCAGCCCAGGTAAGGTGCCCACCCTGGCAAAGGTGCGCACCCGGGCAATTAACCCTACTTCCGACTTCGTGCGCGCCAGGGTGGCAACCGGGCCTCGGAAGAGCCAATGCGAGAAACCCCACCAAACGCTCCGACAAAAAAAGAGGCGGCGCTCCAATAACCCCGCTTCGGAGCGCAGCCGGGGCAAACCCAGCCAAGGTGCCCACCCCGACGAAGGTGCACGCGAGGTGCGCACCCGGGGCAAACCGGGCTCCGACAACGTGCACGCAGCACCTTGGAGCACACTTCGAAGCACTCCCGGGTGCCCACCGGCGTTGCGCACCGTGGTGGGCAGCGAGGTGCGCACCTTTGATGCGCTGCCTTCACTAATTTCCAGAAAAAGGCAAAAAAAAATGAGATTTTAAAATTTCCGTTTTGAAAGATAGTGAAAAAAAAGGAACGCGGGTGCCATCTTGAGCCCGCCCTGGTGCGCAGCCCAGGCAAGGCATGCGCACCAAGGTGCCCACCCGAGGTGCACACCCGGGGCAAACCGGGCTCCGACTTCGTGCAGGCCGCACCTTGGAGCACACTTCGGAGCGCTCCTTGGTGCGCACCATGGTGCCCACCAGGGCGCGCAACCCAGCCAAGGTCTGCACACCAAGGTGCCCACCCCGGCGAAGGTGCACGCGAGGTGCGCACCCGGGGCAAACCGGGCTCCGACTTCGTGCACGCCATGGTGCCCACCGCGGCGAAGGTGCACGCGAGGTGCGCACCCGGGGCAAACCGGGCTCCGACTTCGTGCACGCCGCACCTTGGAGCACACTTCGGAGCGCTCCTTGGTGCGCACCATGGTGCCCACCAGGGCGCGCAACCCAGCCAAGGTGTGCGCACCAAGGTGCACGCGAGGTGCGCACCCGGGGCAAACCGGGGTCCGACTTCGTGCACGCCGCACCTTGGAGCACACATCGGAGCGCTCCCAGGTTCGCACCAGCGTTGCGCACCTTTGATGCGCTGCCTTCACTAATTTCCAGAAAAGGCAAAAAAAAACGAGATTTTAAAATTTCCGTTCTGAAAGATAGTGAAAAAAACGGAACGCGGGTGCCATCTTGAGCCCTTCCTGGTGCGCAGCCCAGGCAAGTTGTGCGCACCAAGGTGCCCACCCTGGCGGAGGTGCGCGCCCGGGGCAATCCGGGCTCCGACTTCGTGCACTGCATGGTGCCCACCAAGGCGCGCAACCCAGCCAAGGTGCCCACCGCAGCGAAGGTGCACGCGAGGTGCGCACCCGAGGTGCACACCCGGGGCAAACCGGGCTCCGACTTCGTGCACGCCGCACCTTGGAGCACACTTCAGAGCGCTCCTTGGTGCGCACCAGGGCGCGCAACCCAGCCGAGGTGCCCACCCCGGCGAAGGTGCACGCGAGGTGCGCACCCGGGGCAAACCGGGCTCCGACTTCGTGCACGCCATGGTGCCCACCGCGGCGAAGGTGCGCACCCGGGGCAAACCGGGCTCCGACTTCGTGCACGCCGCACCTTGGAGCACACTTCGGAGCGCTCCTTGGTGCGCACCATGGTGCCCACCAGGCCGCGCAACCCAGCCAAGGTGTGCGCACCAAGGTGCACGCGAGGTGCGCACCCGGGGCAAACCGGGGTCCGACTTCGTGCACGCCGCACCTTGGAGCACACATCGGGGCGCTCCCGGGTTCGCACCGGCGTTGCGCACCGTGGTGGGCACCTCGGAGCACACCAAGGTGGGCAGCGAGGTGCGCACCTTTGATGCGATGCCTTCACTAATTTCCATAAAAGGCAAAAAAAAAACGAGATTTTAAAATTTCCGTTTTGAAAGATAGTGAGAAAAAGGGAATGCTGGTGCCATCTTGAGCCCGCCCTGGTGCGCAGCCCAGCCAAGGTTTGCGCACCAAGGTGCCCACCCTGGCGAAGGTGCGCGCCCGGGCAATTAACCCAACTTCCAACTTCGCGCGCGCCAGGGTGGGAGCGCACCCAACAACCGGGCCTGGGAAGAGCCAATGCGAGAAACCCCACCAAACTCTCTGACAAAAAAAGAGGGGGCGCTCCAGTAACCCCGCTTCGGAGCGCACCCTGGGCAAACCCAGCCAAGGTGCCCACCCCGGCCAAGGTGCAGGCGAGGTGCGCACCCGGGGCAAACCGGGCTCCGACAACGTGCACGCCGCACCTTGGAGCACACTTCGTAGCGCTCCCGGGTGCGCACCTCAGAGCACACCAAGGTGGGCAGCGAGGTGCGCACCTTTGATGCGCTGCCTTCACTAATTTCCAGAAAAGGCAAAAAAAAAAGGAGATTTTAAAATTTCCGTTTTGAAAGATAGTGAAAAAAACGGAACGCGCGTGCCATCTTGAGCCCGCCCTGGTGCGCAGCCCAGGTAAGGTGCCACCCTGGCAAAGGTGCGCACCCGGGCAATTAACCCTACTTCCGACTTCGTGCGCGCCAGGGTGGCAACCGGGCCTCGGAAGAGCCAATGCGAGAAACCCCACCAAACGCTCCGACAAAAAAAGAGGCGGCGCTCCAATAACCCCGCTTCGGAGCGCAGCCGGGGCAAACCAAGCCAAGGTGCCCACCCCGACGAAGGTGCACGCGAGGTGCGCACCCGGGGCAAACCGGGCTCCGACAACGTGCACGCAGCACCTTGGAGCACACTTCGAAGCACTCCCGGGTGCCCACCGGCGTTGCGCACCGTGGTGGGCAGCGAGGTGCGCACCTTTGATGCGCTGCCTTCACTAATTTCCAGAAAAAGGCAAAAAAAAATGAGATTTTAAAATTTCCGTTTTGAAAGATAGTGAAAAAAAAGGAACGCGGGTGCCATCTTGAGCCCGCCCTGGTGCGCAGCCCAGGCAAGGCATGCGCACCAAGGTGCCCACCCGAGGTGCACACCCGGGGCAAACCGGGCTCCGACTTCGTGCAGGCCGCACCTTGGAGCACACTTCGGAGCGCTCCTTGGTGCGCACCATGGTGCCCACCAGGGCGCACCCGAGGCAAACCGGGCTCCGACTTCGTGCACGCCGCACCTTGGAGCACACATCGGAGCGCTCCCAGGTTCGCACCAGCGTTGCGCACCTTTGATGCGCTGCCTTCACTAATTTCCAGAAAAGGCAAAAAAAAATGATATTTTAAAATTTCCGTTCTGAAAGATAGTGAAAAAAACGGAACGCGGGTGCCATCTTGAGCCCTTCCTGATGCGCAGCCCAGGCAAGTTGTGCGCACCAAGGTGCCCACCCTGGCGGAGGTGCGCGCCCGGGGCAAACCGGGCTCCGACTTCGTGCACTGCATGGTGCCCACCAAGGCGCGCAACCCAGCCAAGGTGCCCACCGCAGCGAAGGTGCACGCGAGGTGCGCACCCGAGGTGCACACCCGGGGCAAACCGGGCTCCGACTTCGTGCACGCCGCACCTTGGAGCACACTTCAGAGCGCTCCTTGGTACGCACCAGGGCGCGCAACCCAGCCAAGGTGCTCACCCCGGCGAAGGTGCACGCGAGGTGCGCACCCGGGGCAAACCGGGCTCGGACTTCGTGCACGCCGCACCTTGGAGCACACATCGGAGCGCTCCCGGGTTCGCACCAGCATTGTGCACCTTTGATGCGCTGCCTTCACTAATTTCCAGAAAAGGCAAAAAAAAGAAAAAAATGAGATTTTAAAATTTCCGTTTTGAAAGATAGTGAAAAAAACGGAACGCGGGTGCCATCTTGAGCCCGCCCTGGTGTGCAGCCCAGGCAAGTTGTGCGCACCAAGGCACCCACCCTGGCCAAGGTGGGTCACGGGGTGGGTCCTAGGGTGGGTAACGGGGTGGGTACTAAGGTGCGTGCCAAGGTGGGTCATAGGGTGGGTGCCAAGGTGGGCACCAGGGTGGGTGTGCACCAACCCTAGCCAGGGTAGGTCACGGGGTGGTTGTCGGGGTGGGCGTCAAGGAGCCAAGGTGGGTGGCAAGTAGCCAAGTTGCGTGCCAAGGTGGGTGTCGGGGTGGGTGCCAAGGATCCAAGGTGGGTGCCAAGGAACCAAGGTGGGTGTCTGGGTGGGTGCCGAGGTGGGAGCCAGGGTGGGTCCCAAGGTGAGTGCAAAGGTGGGTGCCAGGGTCAAGGTGAGTGCCAATGTGGGTTCCAAGGTGCCAGGGTCAGGGTGAGTGCCAATGTGGGTTCAAAGGTGCTAAGTTGGGTGCGAGGTTGGGTGCGAGGGTGGGTGGGTGCCAAGGTGTGCTAGGTGGAAGCCCGGGTGGGTCGGCATCCCATGGGTGTCGAGTTGGGTGCCTGATGGGTGCTTCTTGTCAAGTTTTAGTCGTCGGGACTCATTTCGAGCCTTAGAGGTCGTTTCTTGTCCGGTTGCCCTGTCTTCGACCTGGGAACCCAATTTTGGTCCTCGGGTCCCATTTTTTTTTGTCTCGCATCCCACTTTTGGCCTGTGGCCTTTTCGGGGTCGATTCTCGTTTTGGGCATCAGAGCATGTTTCTTCTCCTAAAACCCAATATTTGTTTATTAAGTCTCGGAACACATTTTTGTTCTCGTGGACCCATCATGGGTCTTGGAACGCATTTGTGGTCCTTGGGTCCCATTTTGCATCCCGAAACTTGTGTTTTGGTGCTTGATCCCTATTTTGGGTGCCCACCTTGCACCAAGTGCGCACCCGGGGCAAACCGAGCGCCTTGGTGCACCGGGGCAAGATCGAGCGTGCACCCGAGGCGCCCCGAACATGCACCAAGGTGCACTCGGCCCACATGTGAGCGCAGGTCGTTGCGCCCGAGGTGGTGTGTGGGCACCGCGTTGCAGACGGGACACTGCACGCACACGACGCCCCCTACAGGTGCACGCACGTAGGCCGGGCCGGGTGCACACCCGACGCCCTAGCAAGGTGCGCGCACCCGGGCAGGGCTCACACTTGGCGAACGGGGCGCACTTCGCGAGGGAGGGTGTGCACCTCGACGGGGGTGGGTGGCCGGGGTGGATTCGCACGTGGGTCGCGGTTTGCTAAGTACACACTGCGACAAGCTCATAACGGGTGCGATCATACCAGCGTTAGTGCACCGGATCCCATCAGAACTCCGCAGTTAAGCGCGCTTGGGCCGGAGTAGTACTGGGATGGGTGACCTCCCGGGAAGTCCCGGTGTTGCACCCTTTTTTAGTTTTTCGCCGGGCATCGCAATGCTATTTGAATAAACCTTTTGCCCGTTTGCGTTCTCGTCGGGGCCGGGCCGGGCCGGGGTGCGCTGCCCGCACTACCGCGCGCGCGGGGGCGACACCGAGCGCGCACCCGAGGCGCCCCGAGCACACAGGCCACGGTGCAACCCGGGCGTTGTGCGCGCACCCCGGTGCGCCCGAGGTGCTGCGCGCGCACCCAGGTGAAATCGGTGTGCACCTCGGCCAGTGCGCGCTCGGTCGAGTCGCGCACGTTGGCCAAGGTGCACGGTGATGTTTCTTACTCTAAGGTTCCGCACCAGACGCCCGGGACAGGTGAGCGAAGCTGGGCGGGGCCGGGTGCGCGGCCGGGGCAGGTGCACGCAGCTGGAGAGAGCTTTGGAGCACACTTCGGAGCGCACCAATGATGCGCTCCATTCAAAAGTTTCCTGAAAAGGCAAAAAAAGTTGAGATTATAGAATTTCCCACTTGAGAGATTGTAAAAAAAAAAAATTTAAAATGAAGGAAACGCGGGTGCCAAGGTGTGCGCAGCCCAGCCAAGGTGTGCGCACCAAGGCGCCCACCCTGGCGAAGGTGCACGCAAGGTGCGCACCCGAGGCAAACCGGACAATTAACCCAACTTTCGACTTCGCGCGCACCTTGGAGCGCACTTCGGAGCGCTCCTTGGTGCGCACCAATCTTGGGCACCTCGGAGTGCACCATGGCGCCCACCAAGGTGCGCACCCGGGGCAAACCGAGCTCCGACTTCGTGCGCACCTTGGAGCGCACGAAAGGTGCGCACCATGGCGCCCACCAAGGTGCGCAGCCCAGCCAAGGCGTGCGCATCAAGGTGCGCACCCTGGCGAAGGTGCGCACCCGGGGCAAACCGAGCTCCGACTTCGTGCGCACCTTGGAGCGCACAAAAGGTGCGCAACCCAGCCAAGGTGTGCGCACCCCGGTCAAACCGAGCTCCGAATCGTGCGCACCAGAGGTGCACGCCATCGTGCGCACCTTGGAGCACACTTCGGAGCCCTCCTTGGTGCGCGCCGATGTTGCGCACCTCGGAGCGCACCCGGGGAAAACAATGCAATTAACCCGACTTTCGACTTCGTGGGCACCTCGGAGCGCTCTCGGGTTCGCACCTCGGAGCACACCGAGGTGCGCACCTTTGATGCGCTGCCTTCACCAATTTCCAGAAAAGGCAAGAAAACATTGAGAAGGTGTGCGCACCGAGGTGCCCACCCTGGCGAAGGTGCACGCGAGGTGCGCACCCGGGGCAAACCGGGCTCCGACTTCGTGCACGCCGCACCTTGGAGCACACTTCGGAGCGCTCCTTGGTGCGCACCAGGGCGCGCAACCCAGCCGAGGTGCCCACCCCGGCGAAGGTGCACGCGAGGTGCGCACCCGGGGCAAACCGGGCTCCGACTTCGTGCACGCCATGGTGCCCACCGCGGCGAAGGTGCACGCGAGGTGCGCACCCGGGGCAAACCGGGCTCCGACTTCGTGCACGCCGCACCTTGGAGCACACTTCGGAGCGCTCCTTGGTGCGCACCATGGTGCCCACCAGGGCGCGCAACCCCGCCGAAGGTGCACGCGAGGTGCGCACCCGGGGCAAACCGGGCTCCGACTTCGTGCACGCCGCACCTTGGAGCACACTTCGGAGCGCTCCTTGGTGCGCACCATGGTGCCCACCAGGGCGCGCAACCCCGCCGAAGGTGCACGCGAGGTGCGCACCCGGGGCAAACCGGGCTCCGACTTCGTGCACGCCGCACCTTGGAGCACACTTCGGAGCGCTCCTTGGTGCGCACCAGGGCGCGCAACCCAGCCGAGGTGCCCACCCCGGCGAAGGTGCACGCGAGGTGCGTACCCGGGGCAAACCGGGCTCCGACTTCGTGCACGCCGCACCTTGGAGCACACTTCGGAGCGCTCCTTGGTGCGCACCATGGTGCCCACCAGGCCGCGCAACCCAGCCAAGGTGTGCGCACCAAGGTGCACGCGAGGTGCGCACCCGGGGCAAACCGGGGTCCGACTTCGTGCACGCCGCACCTTGGAGCACACATCGGGGCGCTCCCGGGTTCGCACCGGCGTTGCGCACCGTGGTGGGCACCTCGGAGCACACCAAGGTGGGCAGCGAGGTGCGCACCTTTGATGCGATGCCTTCACTAATTTCCATAAAAGGCAAAAAAAAAACGAGATTTTAAAATTTCCGTTTTGAAAGATAGTGAGAAAAAGGGAATGCTGGTGCCATCTTGAGCCCGCCCTGGTGCGCAGCCCAGCCAAGGTGTGCGCACCAAGGTGCCCACCCTGGCGAAGGTGCGCGCCCGGGCAATTAACCCAACTTCCAACTTCGCGCGCGCCAGGGTGGGAGCGCACCCAACAACCGGGCCTGGGAAGAGCCAATGCGAGAAACCCCACCAAACGCTCTGACAAAAAAAGAGGGGGCGCTCCAGTAACCCCGCTTCGGAGCGCACCCTGGGCAAACCCAGCCAAGGTGCCCACCCCGGCCAAGGTGCAGGCGAGGTGCGCACCCGGGGCAAACCGGGCTCCGACAACGTGCACGCCGCACCTTGGAGCACACTTCGTAGCGCTCCCGGGTGCGCACCTCAGAGCACACCAAGGTGGGCAGCGAGGTGCGCACCTTTGATGCGCTGCCTTCACTAATTTCCAGAAAAGGCAAAAAAAAAAGGAGATTTTAAAATTTCCGTTTTGAAAGATAGTGAAAAAAACGGAACGCGCGTGCCATCTTGAGCCCGCCCTGGTGCGCAGCCCAGGTAAGGTGCCCACCCTGGCAAAGGTGCGCACCCGGGCAATTAACCCTACTTCCGACTTCGTGCGCGCCAGGGTGGCAACCGGGCCTCGGAAGAGCCAATGCGAGAAACCCCACCAAACGCTCCGACAAAAAAAGAGGCGGCGCTCCAATAACCCCGCTTCGGAGCGCAGCCGGGGCAAACCCAGCCAAGGTGCCCACCCCGACGAAGGTGCACGCGAGGTGCGCACCCGGGGCAAACCGGGCTCCGACAACGTGCACGCAGCACCTTGGAGCACACTTCGAAGCACTCCCGGGTGCCCACCGGCGTTGCGCACCGTGGTGGGCAGCGAGGTGCGCACCTTTGATGCGCTGCCTTCACTAATTTCCAGAAAAAGGCAAAAAAAAATGAGATTTTAAAATTTCCGTTTTGAAAGATAGTGAAAAAAAAGGAACGCGGGTGCCATCTTGAGCCCGCCCTGGTGCGCAGCCCAGGCAAGGCATGCGCACCAAGGTGCCCACCCGAGGTGCACACCCGGGGCAAACCGGGCTCCGACTTCGTGCAGGCCGCACCTTGGAGCACACTTCGGAGCGCTCCTTGGTGCGCACCATGGTGCCCACCAGGGCGCGCAACCCAGCCAAGGTCTGCACACCAAGGTGCCCACCCCGGCGAAGGTGCACGCGAGGTGCGCACCCGGGGCAAACCGGGCTCCGACTTCGTGCACGCCATGGTGCCCACCGCGGCGAAGGTGCACGCGAGGTGCGCACCCGGGGCAAACCGGGCTCCGACTTCGTGCACGCCGCACCTTGGAGCACACTTCGGAGCGCTCCTTGGTGCGCACCATGGTGCCCACCAGGGCGCGCAACCCAGCCAAGGTGTGCGCACCAAGGTGCACGCGAGGTGCGCACCCGGGGCAAACCGGGGTCCGACTTCGTGCACGCCGCACCTTGGAGCACACATCGGAGCGCTCCCAGGTTCGCACCAGCGTTGCGCACCTTTGATGCGCTGCCTTCACTAATTTCCAGAAAAGGCAAAAAAAAACGAGATTTTAAAATTTCCGTTCTGAAAGATAGTGAAAAAAACGGAACGCGGGTGCCATCTTGAGCCCTTCCTGGTGCGCAGCCCAGGCAAGTTGTGCGCACCAAGGTGCCCACCCTGGCGGAGGTGCGCGCCCGGGGCAATCCGGGCTCCGACTTCGTGCACTGCATGGTGCCCACCAAGGCGCGCAACCCAGCCAAGGTGCCCACCGCAGCGAAGGTGCACGCGAGGTGCGCACCCGAGGTGCACACCCGGGGCAAACCGGGCTCCGACTTCGTGCACGCCGCACCTTGGAGCACACTTCAGAGCGCTCCTTGGTGCGCACCAGGGCGCGCAACCCAACCAAGGTCTGCACACCAAGGTGCTCACCCCGGCGAAGGTGCACGCGAGGTGCGCACCCGGGGCAAACCGGGCTCGGACTTCGTGCACGCCGCACCTTGGAGCACACATCGGAGCGCTCCCGGGTTCGCACCAGCATTGCGCACCTTTGATGCGCTCCAATAACCCCACTTC
>NW_026728872.1:40000-62500 GCF_030272615.1 Cryptomeria japonica
CGAAGGATGCAGTAGCAATAACAGGTATAGTTCCGCGGCGGCCGAGAAGACTCACCGCATAGGAATCGGGATGCGAGGCGAGGGATGCGGCGGGAAGGCCCCGACGGCTAAACGGAAGAGGCTGCAGGGCCGCCTCGGAATGGTCCAAGCATCGGATGCGATTGGGACGACTACCAGTGCCAACCCCTTATCCCGCGATGCGTCCGATACACAGATAGTTCCAAGGCGGCCGAGGAGCCTCACCGCATATCAATCGGGGTGCGAGGCGAGGGATGGGGCGGGAAGGCCCCAACGGCTAGACGGAAGAGGCTTCAGGGCCACCTCGGAATGGTCCAAGCATCGGACGCGCTTGGGGCGACTGCCAGTGCCAACCCCTTATCCCGCGATGCGTCCGATACACAGATGGTTCCAAGGCGGCCGAGGAGCCTCACCGCATAGCAATCGGGGGTGCGAGGCGAGGGATGGGGCGGGAAGGCCCCAACGGCTAGACGGAAGAGGCTTCAGGGCCGCCTAGGAATGGTCCAAGCATCGGACACGCTTGGGGCGACTACCAGTGACAGCCCCCTATCCCGCGATGCGTCCGATACGAAGATGGTTCCAAGGCGGCCGAGGAGCCTCACCGCATAGCAATCGGGGTGCGAGGTGGGGGATGCGGCGAGATGGCCCCAACGGCTAGACGGAAGAGGCCACAGGGCCGCGTCGGAATAGTCCAAGCATCGGACGCGCTTGGGGCGACTACCAGTGACAACCCCTTATCCCGCGATGCGTCCGATACGAAGATAGTTCCAAGGCGGCCGAGGAGCCTCACCGCATAGCAATCGGGGTGCGAGGTGGGGGATGCGGCGAGATGGCCCCAACGGCTAGACGGAAGAGGCTGCAGGGCCGCCTCGGAATAGTCCAAGCATCGGACGCGCTTGGGGCCACTACCAGTGACAACCCCTTATCCCGCGATGCGTCCGATACGAAGATAGTTCCAAGGCGGCCGAAGAGCCTCACCGCATAGCAATCGGGGTGCGAGGTGGGGGATGCGGCGAGATGGCCCCAACGGCTAGACGGAAGAGGCCACAGGGCCGCCTCGGAATAGTCCAAGCATCGGACGCGCTTGGGGCGACTACCAGTGACAACCCCTTATCCCGCGATGCGTCCGATACGAAGATAGTTCCCAGGCGGCCGAGGAGCCTCACCGCATAGCAATCGGGGTGCGAGGCGAGGGATGCGGCGAGATGGCCCCAAAGGCTAGACGGAAGAGGCTGCAGGGCTGCCTCGGAATAGTCCAAGCATCGGACGCGCTTGGGGCGACTACCACTGCCAACCCCTTATCCCGCGATGCGTCCGATACACAGATAGTTCCGAGGCGGCCGAGGAGGTGGGGGATGCAGCGAGATGGCCCCAACGGCTAGACGGAAGAGGCTGCAGGGCCGCCTCGGAATAGTCCAAGCATCGGACGCGCTTGGGGCGACTACCAGTGACAACCCCTTATCCCGCGATGCGTCCGATACACAGATAGTTCCGAGGCGGCCAAGGAGCCTCACCGCATAGCAATCGTGGTGCGAGGTGGGGGATGCGGCGAGATGGCCCCAACGGCTAGACGGAAGAGGCTGCAGGGCCGCCTCGGAATGGTCCAAGCATCGGATGCGCTTGGGGCGACTACCACTGCCAACCCCTTATCCCGCGATGCGTCCGATACACAGATAGTTCCAAGGCGGCCGAGGAGCCTCACAGCATAGCAATCAGGGTGCGAGGCGAGGGATGCGGCGAGAAAGCCCCAACGGCTAGAGGGAAGAGGCTTCAGGTCCGCCTCGGAATGGTCCAAGCATCGGACGCGCTTGGGGCGACTACCAGTGACAACCCCTTATCCCGCGACGCGTCCGATACACAGATAGTTCCAAGGCGGCCGAGGAGCCTCACCGCATAGCAATCGGGGTGCGAGGCGAGGGATGCGGCGAGAAGGACCCAACGGCTACACGGAAGAGGCTTCGGGGCCGCCTCGGAATGGTCCAAGCATCGGACGCGCTTGGGGCGACTACCAGTGACAACCCCTTATCCCGCGACGCGTCCGATACACAGATAGTTCCAAGGCGGCCGAGGAGCCTCACCGCATAGCAATCGGGGTGCGAGGCGAGGGATGCGGCGAGAAGGACCCAACGGCTAGACGGAAGAGGCTTCGGGGCCGCCTCGGAATGGTCCAAGCATCGGACGCGCTTGGGGCGACTACCAGTGACAACCCCTTATCCCGCGACGCGTCCGATACACAGATAGTTCCAAGGCGGCCGAGGAGCCTCACCGCATAGCAATCGGGGTGCGAGGCGAGGGATGCGGCGAGAAGGACCCAACGGCTAGACGGAAGAGGCTTCGGGTCCGCCTCGGAATGGTCCAAGCATCGGACGCGCTTGGGGCGACTACCAGTGACAACCCCTTATCCCGCGACGCGTCCGATACACAGATAGTTCCAAGGCGGCCGAGGAGCCTCACCGCATAGCAATCGGGGTGCGAGGCGAGGGATGCGGCGAGAAGGACCCAACGGCTAGACGGAAGAGGCTTCGGGTCCGCCTCGGAATGGTCCAAGCATCGGACGCGCTTGGGGCGACTACCAGTGACAACCCCTTATCCCGCGACGCGTCCGATACACAGATAGTTCCAAGGCGGCCGAGGAGCCTCACCGCATAGCAATCGGGGTGCGAGGCGAGGGATGCGGCGAGAAGGACCCAACGGCTAGACGGAAGAGGCTTCGGGTCCGCCTCGGAATGGTCCAAGCATCGGACGCGCTTGGGGCGACTACCAGTGACAACCCCTTATCCCGCGACGCGTCCGATACACAGATAGTTCCGAGGCGGCCGAGGAGCCTCACCGCATAGCAATCGGGGTGCGAGGCGAAGGATGCGGCGAGAAGGACCCAACGGCTAGACGGAAGAGGCTTCGGGTCCGCCTCGGAATGGTCCAAGCATCGGACGCGCTTGGGGCGACTACCAGTGACAACCCCTTATCCCGCGACGCGTCCGATACACAGATAGTTCCAAGGCGGCCGAGGAGCCTCACCGCATAGCAATCGGGGTGCGAGGCGAGGGATGCGGCGAGAAGGACCCAACGGCTAGACGGAAGAGGCTTCAGGGCCGCCTCGGAATGGTCCAAGCATCGAACGCGCTTGGGGCGACTACCAGTGACAACCCCTTATCCCGCGACGCGTCCGATACACAGATAGTTCCGAGGCGGCCGAGGAGCCTCACCGCATAGCAATCGGGGTGCGAGGCGAGGGATGCGGCGAGAAGGACCCAACGGCTAGACGGAAGAGGCTTCAGGGCCGCCTCGGAATGGTCCAAGCATCGGACGCGCTTGGGGCGACTACCAGTGACAACCCCTTATCCCGCGACGCGTCCGATACACAGATAGTTCCGAGGCGGCCGAGGAGCCTCACCGCATAGCAATCGGGGTGCGAGGCGAGGGATGCGGCGAGAAGGACCCAACGGCTAGACGGAAGAGGCTTCAGGGCCGCCTCGGAATGGTCCAAGCATCGGACGCGCTTGGGGCGACTACCAATGACAACCCCTTATCCCGCGACGCGTCCGATACACAGATAGTTCCGAGGCGGCCGAGGAGCCTCACCGCATAGCAATCGGGGTGCGAGGCGAGGGATGCGGCGAGAAGGACCCAACGGCTAGACGGAAGAGGCTTCAGGGCCGCCTCGGAATGGTCCAAGCATCGGACGCGCTTGGGGCGACTACCAGTGACAACCCCTTATCCCGCGACGCGTCCGATACACAGATAGTTCCGAGGCGGCCGAGGAGCCTCACCGCATAGCAATCGGGGTGCGAGGCGAGGGATGCGGCGAGAAGGACCCAACGGCTAGACGGAAGAGGCTTCAGGGCCGCCTCGGAATGGTCCAAGCATCGGACGCGCTTGGGGCGACTACCGTTGCCAACCCCTTATCCCGCGATGCGTCTGATACACAGATAGTTCCGAGGCGGCCGAGGAGCCTCACCGCATAGCAATCGGGTTGCGAGACAGATTATTGGGAAGGGAACCCCCTGGGATGCGGCTCAAGCAGTGCCCAAAGGGACTGGAATGCGGAATCACATCGAGAGACCCAAATGCTATACGAGGGCTCAAATCGAATTATCGATTTGGCCACGACATGGACGCATCGGAACGACTACCTTTGCCGAACCACTCGCAATTGCATCCATACCGAAACCAATAGACATTTCCGTTAGAGCCCTCGCATAGCATTCGGGAATCTCGCATGCCCCTCTAAATCGACCAATGCTGGCGCTCAATGAAAATCCGAGCGCTACCACCGTTCGAGCGCCAGCATTGGTCGAGTTAGAGGGGCACGGGGGAGAATGCTCCAGTCAACACCTCCCCTATATAAGTTATTTGTCCGATTCTCGCACAACCGTAGTCTGCCTCGTCGAATCAAACAACGGTCCCAGATTCCGACTTCCGTTCCGTAGAGACCCAAAAGCTAGATGGAGGCTCGCAAGAAAGAGAGTCGGCGCATAGCAATCGGGTTTCTCGAACGTTTAGGGACCGAGCTCACTTGCGGATAGGGCAAAATCCGCCAAGCAACCCAAAAGCTAGACGGGGGCTCGAATCGAATCGCCTAGGCGGCCACAACAACGACGTGTTGGATCGACTACCAGTGCCAAACCATTCAGCAAGACTAGTCTGTGTCGAGGCCGGATAGAGATTCTCAGAGAGCGCCCGCATAGCATTTAGGAGACCTGCCGCGTCCCTCACACTCGACAAATGGTGGTGCACGTTTATAAATCCGAGCGATCCCAACCCTTTCAAGCACCAACATCGGTCGAGATAGAGGGGCACGGAGGGGGCTGCGTGAGACAACACAGTCCCCTATATAAGTTATTTGTCCGATTCTCACACATCCGAAGAATGGTCATCAAATCGGACAACAGCCCAAACTTCCGACTTCCGTCCCAGAAAGCCCAAGAGCTATCTAAAACGTTCATGGCCGGAACTCGATCGCGGCTATACCAGTCCGCCAAGCAACCCAAAAGCTAGACTGGAGCTCTAGTCGAATCACCTCTGTGGCCATTGCAAGGACGTGTTGGAGCGACTACCATTGCCGAACCATTCCGCAGGTCGAGTCCATACCAAGGCCGCATAGAGATTCACGATGAGCTCCTGCATAGCAATCAGGAGACTTGCCGTGTCCATCACAATCGATAAATCCTGGTGCAAGATTTTTGCATCCGAGCGCTCCAACCAGTCGAGCACCAGCATCAATCGACATAAACGGGCACGGGGGGAGGATGCTCGAGAACACTACCTCCCCTATATAAGTTATTTGTCCGATTCTCAAGCAGCCGAAGTCTGGTCATCGAATCGGGTCAAAGACCACAACTTCCGACTTTACCCACAATGCAAGTCATCGAATCGAACATCGGCCCCCGAGTCGGACTCCATGCGTATGTCAGGTCATCGGACCCAAATTCCGCCTTCCTGCGCATGGCGGGCCATCAATATCAACTCGGTCATCGGACCCAAACTCCGCCTTTTTGCGTATGGCACGCCTTCAAATCGGTCATCGGACCCAAATTCCGCCTTCCTGTGCATGGCGGGCCATCAACATCAACTCGGTCATCGGACCCAAATTCCGCCTTTCTGCGCATGGCACGCCATCAACTCGGTCATCGGACCCAAATTCCGCCTTCCTGCGCATGGTAGGTCATCGGACACAAATTCAGACCTCGCCAATATGCCTACGTATCGAATCGGTCATCGGACCCAACTTCCGACTTCATCCATACTGTAGGGTCTTTGAGGTTGGCGCGGTGCGCTCAACCCAGGGAGTCGACCCATCGAAGCATACACCTCCCCTATATAAGCTATTTGTCCGATTCCCACACCTGTGTAGTTTGCACCTCTGACCAGGACATCGACCCCAACTTCCGA
Source organism: Cryptomeria japonica (assembly GCF_030272615.1). Classification (NCBI taxonomy): domain Eukaryota; kingdom Viridiplantae; phylum Streptophyta; class Pinopsida; order Cupressales; family Cupressaceae; genus Cryptomeria; species Cryptomeria japonica. The sequence continues at coordinate 45,911 of NW_026728872.1, forward strand.
ACTCGACTGCAACGACGGCACCAGCGCCTTGGTGCGCACCTTGCGACGCACAGTCCCAACATTCGCCTTCCTGCACATGGCAGGTCATCGGACCCAAATTCCGACCTCGCGAGTATGCCTACATATCGAATCGGTCATCGGACCCAACTTCCGACTTCATCCATACCGTAGGGTCTTTGAGGTTGGCGCGGTGCGCTCAACCCGGGGAGTCGACCCAACGAAGCATACACCTCCCCTATATAAGCTATTTGTCCGATTCCCACACCTGTGTAGTTTGCACCTCCGATCAAGACATCGACCCCAACTTCCGAACTCGCCTCCAACGACCGAACCAGCGCCTTGGTGCGCACCTTGCAACGCACAGTGCCAACATTCGCCTTCCTGCACGTGGCAGGTCATCGGACCCAAATTCCGACCTCGCGAGTATGCCTACATATCGAATCGGTCATCGGACCCAACTTCCGACTTCATCCATACCGTAGGGTCTTTGAGGTTGGCGCGGTGCGCTCAACCCGGGGAGTCGACCCAACGAAGCATACACCTCCCCTATATAAGCTATTTGTCCGATTCCCACACCTGTGTAGCTTGCACCTCCGATCAGGACATCGACCCCAACTTCCGAACTCGACTAAAAAGACCGCACCAGCGCCTTGGTGTGCACCTTGCAACGCACAGTGTCAACATTCGCCTTCCTGCACATGGCAGGTCATCGGACCCAAATTCCGACCTCATGAGCATACCTACTAATCGAATCGGTCATCGGACCCAACTTCCGACTTCATCCATACCGTAGGGTCTTTGAGGTTGGCGCGGTGCGCTCAACCTGGGGAGTCGACCCATCGAAGCATACACCTCCCCTATATAAGCTATTTGTCCGATTCCGACACCTGTGTAGTTTGCACCTCCGCTCAGGACATCGACCCCAACTTCCGAACTCGCCTGCAACGACCGAACCAGCGCCTTGGTGCGCACCAAAAGTGCGCACTTTTGGAGGGCACTTTTCTGCGCTCCAAAGGTGCGCACTTTTGGAGGGCACTTTTTGGAGGGCACTTTTCTGCGCTCCAAAGGTGCGCACTTTTGGAGGGCACTTTTTGGAGGGCACTTTTCTGCGCTCCAAAGGTGCGCACTTTTGGAGGGCACTTTTTGGAGGGCACTTTTCTGCGCTCCAAAGGTGCGCACTTTTGGAGGGCACTTTTTGGAGGGCACTTTTCTGCGCTCCAAAGGTGCGCACTTTTGGAGGGCACTTTTTGGAGGGCACTTTTCTGCGCTCCAAAGGTGCGCACTTTTGGAGGGCACTTTTTGGAGGGCACTTTTCTGCGCTCCAAAGGTGCGCACTTTTGGAGGGCACTTTTTGGAGGGCACTTTTCTGCGCTCCAAAGGTGCGCACTTTTGGAGGGCACTTTTTGGAGGGCACTTTTCTGCGCTCCAAAGGTGCGCACTTTTGGAGGGCACTTTTTGGAGGGCACTTTTCTGCGCTCCAAAGGTGCGCACTTTTGGAGGGCACTTTTTGGAGGGCACTTTTCTGCGCTCCAAAGGTGCGCACTTTTGGAGGGCACTTTTTGGAGGGCACTTTTCTGCGCTCCAAAGGTGCGCACTTTTGGAGGGCACTTTTGTGCACTCCAAAGGTGCGCACTTTTGGAGGGCACTTTTCCTGTGCTCCAAAGGTGCACACCTAGGTGAGCACCTTCGACCACACCTTGTAGCACACCAAACTCTGACTTTCGACTTCATCCGCAATGCAGGGTCTTTGAGGTTGGCGCAATGCGCACAACCAGGGGAGTCGACCCATCAAACCCAACACCTCCCCTATATAAGCTATTTGTCTGATTCTCATACATGCGTAGCCTGCAGGAGCAATTAGGACATCGACCCCAACTTTCGGCTTCTAAACGAAAACAAGGTCTTTGAGGTTGGTGTAATGCGAACAACTAGGGGAGTCAACCCATCAAACCCAACACCTCCCCTATATAAGCTATTTGTCTGATTCTCATACATGTGTAGTCTACAGGAGCAATTAGGACATCGACCCCAACTTTTGACTTCTTAACGAAAACAAGGTCTTTGAGGTTGACGTAATGCGCACAACCAGGGGAGTCGACCCATCAAACCCAACACCTCCCCTATATAAGCTATTTGTCCGATTCTCATACATGTGTAGCCTGCAGGAGCCATTAGGACATTGACCCCAACTTTTGACTTCTTAACGAAAACAAGGTCTTTGAGGTTGGCGTAATGCGCACAACCAAGGGAGTTGACCCATCAAACCCAACACCTCCCCTATATAAGCTATTTGTCTGATTCTCATACATGTGTAGCCTGCAACAACGATTAGGACATCCACCCCAACTTCTGAATTCGTCTGCGTTGACCGCACCAAAGGTGCACGCCTTGGTGCTCACCAAAATCCGACTTCCGACTTCTTCTGCTATGCGGGGTCTTTGAGGTTGGCGCAGTGCGCACAACCAGGGGAGTCAACCCACCGAATGCAACACCTCCCCTATATAAGCTATTTGTCTGATTCTCATACATGCGTAGACTGCAGCAATGATTAGGACATCCACCCCAACTTTTGACTTCTTAAACAAGACAGGGTCTTTGAAGTTGGTGCAGTGCACACAACCAGGGGAGTCGACCCATCAAACGCAACACCTCCCCTATATAAAGCTATTTGTCCGATTCTCATACGTGTAGTCTGCAGCAGCGATTAGGACATCGACCCCAACTTCCGAATTCGTTTGCATTGACCGCACCAAAGGTGCACGCCTTGGTGTGCACCCTGGAGTGCACTTTGGTGCTCACCTCGGTGCACACTTTGGTGTGCACCTCGGTGTGCACCAAAGGTGCGCACCTTGGAGCGCACCAAAGGTGTACACTTTGGAGCGCACCACATAGGGTCTTTGAGAGGTTGGCGCAGTGCGCACACCAAGGTGGGTGTTGAGGTGCGTGCCGAGGTGGGTGGGTGCTAGGGTGCGCTCCATGGTGGGTGCCAGGGTGGGTGCGTGCTAGGGTGGATTCCAAAGAGGGTCATAGGGTGGGTGCCAAGGTGGGTTGGTGATATAGTGGGTTCAAAGGTGGGTACTAGGGTGGGTTCCAAGGTGGGTCACAAGTTGGGTGCCAGGATGCGTGGGTGTTAGGTTGGGTGCCAAGGTGGGCTCCTGCGTGGGTGGGTGCTAGGGTGGGTTTCAAGGTGGACGCGAGGGCGGGTGCCAAGGTGGGTAACAAGTTGGGTGTTAGGATGGGTGAGTGCTAGAGTGGGTGCCAAGGTGGGTGGGTGCTAAGGTGGATGCCAAGGTGGTTCACAGGGTGGGTGGGTTCTAGGGTGAGTTCCAAGGTGGGTCACAGGTTCAGTGCTAGGGTGGGTGTCAAGGCGGGTGTCGAGGTGCCTGGGTGCTAGGGTGTGGATGCCAATGTGGGTCATAGGGTGGGTACTAGGGTGGGCTGCAATGTGGGTGCCAAGGTGGGTAACATGCTCGGTGGGTTCTAAATTGGGTGCCAGGGTGGGTGTGCACCCACCTTGCCCGAGGTGGGTGCCAAGGTGCCAGTGTGGGTGGGTGCTAAGGTGGATGCCAAGGTGGGTGAGAAGGTGGGTGATAGGTTGAGTGGTAGGATGGGTGGGTGCCAAGATGGGTCACAGGGTGGGTGCAAGGGTGGGTAGGTGCTAGGGTTGGTGTCAGGGTGGGTGGGTGCTAGGTTGGGTTCCAAGGTGGGTGCGAGGGTGAGTGTCAAGGTGGGTCACAGGTTAGGTGCTAGGATGGGTGAGTGCTAGGGTGCAAAGGTGCCAGGGTGGGTGCTAGGATGGGTCGATGCTAGGGTGAGTGGCAAGGTGGGTCCACAAGTGTCAAGGTGGGTGCCGAGGTGGGTGCCAAGTCGGCGACTGCTATGGTGGATGCCAAGGTGGGTCACGGGGTGGGTGCCAAGTTGCTAGGTTGGGTTCCAAGGTGGGTGCCAACGTGGGTGCTAGGGTGCGTGGGTTAAAGGGTGTGTCACAACGTGGGTGCCAGGATGGGTGCGCACCCACACTGGCCAAGACGGGTGCGGGTGCAAGGTTGGGTTCCAAGCCCGGTCACAGGCTGGGTGCTAGGATGGGTGGGTGCCAAGGTGGGCACCAGGGTGGGTGCACCCACCCTGGCCAAGGTGGGTCACGGGGTGGGTCCTAGGGTGGGTAACGGGGTGGGTACTAAGGTGCGTGCCAAGGTGGGTCATAGGGTGGGTGCCAAGGTGGGCACCAGGGTGGGTGTGCACCAACCCTAGCCAGGGTAGGTCACGGGGTGGTTGTCGGGGTGGGCGTCAAGGAGCCAAGGTGGGTGGCAAGTAGCCAAGTTGCGTGCCAAGGTGGGTGTCAGGGTGGGTGCCAAGGATCCAAGGTGGGTGCCAAGGAACCAAGGTGGGTGTCTGGGTGGGTGCCGAGGTGGGAGCCAGGGTGGGTCCCAAGGTGAGTGCAAAGGTGGGTGCCAGGGTCAAGGTGAGTGCCAATGTGGGTTCCAAGGTGCCAGGGTCAGGGTGAGTGCCAATGTGGGTTCAAAGGTGCTAAGTTGGGTGCGAGGTTGGGTGCGAGGGTGGGTGGGTGCCAAGGTGTGCTAGGTGGAAGCCCGGGTGGGTCGGCATCCCATGGGTGTCGAGTTGGGTGCCTGATGGGTGCTTCTTGTCAAGTTTTAGTCGTCGGGACTCATTTCGAGCCTTAGAGGTCGTTTCTTGTCCGGTTGCCCTGTCTTCGACCTGGGAACCCAATTTTGGTCCTCGGGTCCCATTTTTTTTTGTCTCGCATCCCACTTTTGGCCTGTGGCCTTTTCGGGGTCGATTCTCGTTTTGGGCATCAGAGCATGTTTCTTCTCCTAAAACCCAATATTTGTTTATTAAGTCTCGGAACACATTTTTGTTCTCGTGGACCCATCATGGGTCTTGGAACGCATTTGTGGTCCTTGGGTCCCATTTTGCATCCCGAAACTTGTGTTTTGGTGCTTGATCCCTATTTTGGGTGCCCACCTTGCACCAAGTGCGCACCCGGGGCAAACCGAGCGCCTTGGTGCACCGGGGCAAGATCGAGCGTGCACCCGAGGCGCCCCGAACATGCACCAAGGTGCACTCGGCCCACATGTGAGCGCAGGTCGTTGCGCCCGAGGTGGTGTGTGGGCACCGCGTTGCAGACGGGACACTGCACGCACACGACGCCCCCTCCAGGTGCACGCACGTAGGCCGGGCCGGGTGCACACCCGACGCCCTAGCAAGGTGCGCGCACCCGGGCAGGGCTCACACTTGGCGAACGGGGCGCACTTCGCGAGGGAGGGTGTGCACCTCGACGGGGGTGGGTGGCCGGGGTGGATTCGCACGTGGGTCGCGGTTTGCTAAGTACACACTGCGACAAGCTCATAACGGGTGCGATCATACCAGCATTAGTGCACCGGATCCCATCAGAACTCCGCAGTTAAGCGCGCTTGGGCCGGAGTAGTACTGGGATGGGTGACCTCCCGGGAAGTCCCGGTGTTGCACCCTTTTTTAGTTTTTCGCCGGGCGTCGCAATGCTATTTGAATAAACCTTTTGCCCGTTTGCGTTCTCGTCGGGGCCGGGCCGGGCCGGGGTGCGCTGCCCGCACTACCGCGCGCGCGGGGGCGACACCGAGCGCGCACCCGAGGCACCCCGAGCACACAGGCCACGGTGCAACCCGGGCGTTGTGCGCGCACCCCGGTGCGCCCGAGGTGCTGCGCGCGCACCCAGGTGAAATCGGTGTGCACCTCGGCCAGTGCGCGCTCGGTCGAGTCGCGCACGTTGGCCAAGGTGCACGGTGATGTTTCTTACTCTAAGGTTCCGCACCAGACGCCCGGGACAGGTGAGCGAAGCTGGGCGGGGCCGGGTGCGCGGCCGGGGCAGGTGCACGCAGCTGGAGAGAGCTTTGGAGCACACTTCGGAGCGCACCAATGATGCGCTCCATTCAAAAGTTTCCTGAAAAGGCAAAAAAAGTTGAGATTATAGAATTTCCCACTTGAGAGATTGTAAAAAAAAAAAATTTAAAATGAAGGAAACGCGGGTGCCAAGGTGTGCGCAGCCCAGCCAAGGTGTGCGCACCAAGGCGCCCACCCTGGCGAAGGTGCACGCAAGGTGCGCACCCGAGGCAAACCGGACAATTAACCCAACTTTCGACTTCGCGCGCACCTTGGAGCGCACTTCGGAGCGCTCCTTGGTGCGCACCAATCTTGGGCACCTCGGAGTGCACCATGGCGCCCACCAAGGTGCGCACCCGGGGCAAACCGAGCTCCGACTTCGTGCGCACCTTGGAGCGCACGAAAGGTGCGCACCATGGCGCCCACCAAGGTGCGCAGCCCAGCCAAGGCGTGCGCATCAAGGTGCGCACCCTGGCGAAGGTGCGCACCCGGGGCAAACCGAGCTCCGACTTCGTGCGCACCTTGGAGCGCACAAAAGGTGCGCAACCCAGCCAAGGTGTGCGCACCCCGGTCAAACCGAGCTCCGAATCGTGCGCACCAGAGGTGCACGCCATCGTGCGCACCTTGGAGCACACTTCGGAGCCCTCCTTGGTGCGCGCCGATGTTGCGCACCTCGGAGCGCACCCGGGGAAAACAATGCAATTAACCCGACTTTCGACTTCGTGGGCACCTCGGAGCGCTCTCGGGTTCGCACCTCGGAGCACACCGAGGTGCGCACCTTTGATGCGCTGCCTTCACCAATTTCCAGAAAAGGCAAGAAAACATTGAGAAGGTGTGCGCACCGAGGTGCCCACCCTGGCGAAGGTGCACGCGAGGTGCGCACCCGGGGCAAACCGGGCTCCGACTTCGTGCACGCCGCACCTTGGAGCACACTTCGGAGCGCTCCTTGGTGCGCACCAGGGCGCGCAACCCAGCCGAGGTGCCCACCCCGGCGAAGGTGCACGCGAGGTGCGCACCCGGGGCAAACCGGGCTCCGACTTCGTGCACGCCATGGTGCCCACCGCGGCGAAGGTGCACGCGAGGTGCGCACCCGGGGCAAACCGGGCTCCGACTTCGTGCACGCCGCACCTTGGAGCACACTTCGGAGCGCTCCTTGGTGCGCACCATGGTGCCCACCAGGGCGCGCAACCCCGCCGAAGGTGCACGCGAGGTGCGCACCCGGGGCAAACCGGGCTCCGACTTCGTGCACGCCGCACCTTGGAGCACACTTCGGAGCGCTCCTTGGTGCGCACCATGGTGCCCACCAGGGCGCGCAACCCCGCCGAAGGTGCACGCGAGGTGCGCACCCGGGGCAAACCGGGCTCCGACTTCGTGCACGCCATGGTGCGCACCGCGGCGAAGGTGCGCACCCGGGGCAAACCGGGCTCCGACTTCGTGCACGCCGCACCTTGGAGCACACTTCGGAGCGCTCCTTGGTGCGCACCAGGGCGCGCAACCCAGCCGAGGTGCCCACCCCGGCGAAGGTGCACGCGAGGTGCGTACCCGGGGCAAACCGGGCTCCGACTTCGTGCACGCCGCACCTTGGAGCACACTTCGGAGCGCTCCTTGGTGCGCACCATGGTGCCCACCAGGCCGCGCAACCCAGCCAAGGTGTGCGCACCAAGGTGCACGCGAGGTGCGCACCCGGGGCAAACCGGGGTCCGACTTCGTGCACGCCGCACCTTGGAGCACACATCGGGGCGCTCCCGGGTTCGCACCGGCGTTGCGCACCGTGGTGGGCACCTCGGAGCACACCAAGGTGGGCAGCGAGGTGCGCACCTTTGATGCGATGCCTTCACTAATTTCCATAAAAGGCAAAAAAAAAACGAGATTTTAAAATTTCCGTTTTGAAAGATAGTGAGAAAAAGGGAATGCTGGTGCCATCTTGAGCCCGCCCTGGTGCGCAGCCCAGCCAAGGTGTGCGCACCAAGGTGCCCACCCTGGCGAAGGTGCGCGCCCGGGCAATTAATCCAACTTCCAACTTCGCGCGCGCCAGGGTGGGAGCGCACCCAACAACCGGGCCTGGGAAGAGCCAATGCGAGAAACCCCACCAAACGCTCTGACAAAAAAAGAGGGGGCGCTCCAGTAACCCCGCTTCGGAGCGCACCCTGGGCAAACCCAGCCAAGGTGCCCACCCCGGCCAAGGTGCAGGCGAGGTGCGCACCCGGGGCAAACCGGGCTCCGACAACGTGCACGCCGCACCTTGGAGCACACTTCGTAGCGCTCCCGGGTGCGCACCTCAGAGCACACCAAGGTGGGCAGCGAGGTGCGCACCTTTGATGCGCTGCCTTCACTAATTTCCAGAAAAGGCAAAAAAAAAAGGAGATTTTAAAATTTCCGTTTTGAAAGATAGTGAAAAAAACGGAACGCGCGTGCCATCTTGAGCCCGCCCTGGTGCGCAGCCCAGGTAAGGTGCCCACCCTGGCAAAGGTGCGCACCCGGGCAATTAACCCTACTTCCGACTTCGTGCGCGCCAGGGTGGCAACCGGGCCTCGGAAGAGCCAATGCGAGAAACCCCACCAAACGCTCCGACAAAAAAAGAGGCGGCGCTCCAATAACCCCGCTTCGGAGCGCAGCCGGGGCAAACCCAGCCAAGGTGCCCACCCCGACGAAGGTGCACGCGAGGTGCGCACCCGGGGCAAACCGGGCTCCGACAACGTGCACGCAGCACCTTGGAGCACACTTCGAAGCACTCCCGGGTGCCCACCGGCGTTGCGCACCGTGGTGGGCAGCGAGGTGCGCACCTTTGATGCGCTGCCTTCACTAATTTCCAGAAAAAGGCAAAAAAAAATGAGATTTTAAAATTTCCGTTTTGAAAGATAGTGAAAAAAAAGGAACGCGGGTGCCATCTTGAGCCCGCCCTGGTGCGCAGCCCAGGCAAGGCATGCGCACCAAGGTGCCCACCCGAGGTGCACACCCGGGGCAAACCGGGCTCCGACTTCGTGCAGGCCGCACCTTGGAGCACACTTCGGAGCGCTCCTTGGTGCGCACCATGGTGCCCACCAGGGCGCGCAACCCAGCCAAGGTCTGCACACCAAGGTGCCCACCCCGGCGAAGGTGCACGCGAGGTGCGCACCCGGGGCAAACCGGGCTCCGACTTCGTGCACGCCATGGTGCCCACCGCGGCGAAGGTGCACGCGAGGTGCGCACCCGGGGCAAACCGGGCTCCGACTTCGTGCACGCCGCACCTTGGAGCACACTTCGGAGCGCTCCTTGGTGCGCACCATGGTGCCCACCAGGGCGCGCAACCCAGCCAAGGTGTGCGCACCAAGGTGCACGCGAGGTGCGCACCCGGGGCAAACCGGGGTCCGACTTCGTGCACGCCGCACCTTGGAGCACACATCGGAGCGCTCCCAGGTTCGCACCAGCGTTGCGCACCTTTGATGCGCTGCCTTCACTAATTTCCAGAAAAGGCAAAAAAAAACGAGATTTTAAAATTTCCGTTCTGAAAGATAGTGAAAAAAACGGAACGCGGGTGCCATCTTGAGCCCTTCCTGGTGCGCAGCCCAGGCAAGTTGTGCGCACCAAGGTGCCCACCCTGGCGGAGGTGCGCGCCCGGGGCAATCCGGGCTCCGACTTCGTGCACTGCATGGTGCCCACCAAGGCGCGCAACCCAGCCAAGGTGCCCACCGCAGCGAAGGTGCACGCGAGGTGCGCACGCGAGGTGCGCACGCGAGGTGCACACCCGGGGCAAACCGGGCTCCGACTTCGTGCACGCCGCACCTTGGAGCACACTTCAGAGCGCTCCTTGGTGCGCACCAGGGCGCGCAACCCAGCCGAGGTGCCCACCCCGGCGAAGGTGCACGCGAGGTGCGCACCCGGGGCAAACCGGGCTCCGACTTCGTGCACGCCATGGTGCCCACCGCGGCGAAGGTGCGCACCCGGGGCAAACCGGGCTCCGACTTCGTGCACGCCGCACCTTGGAGCACACTTCGGAGCGCTCCTTGGTGCGCACCATGGTGCCCACCAGGCCGCGCAACCCAGCCAAGGTGTGCGCACCAAGGTGCACGCGAGGTGCGCACCCGGGGCAAACCGGGGTCCGACTTCGTGCACGCCGCACCTTGGAGCACACATCGGGGCGCTCCCGGGTTCGCACCGGCGTTGCGCACCGTGGTGGGCACCTCGGAGCACACCAAGGTGGGCAGCGAGGTGCGCACCTTTGATGCGATGCCTTCACTAATTTCCATAAAAGGCAAAAAAAAAACGAGATTTTAAAATTTCCGTTTTGAAAGATAGTGAGAAAAAGGGAATGCTGGTGCCATCTTGAGCCCGCCCTGGTGCGCAGCCCAGCCAAGGTTTGCGCACCAAGGTGCCCACCCTGGCGAAGGTGCGCGCCCGGGCAATTAACCCAACTTCCAACTTCGCGCGCGCCAGGGTGGGAGCGCACCCAACAACCGGGCCTGGGAAGAGCCAATGCGAGAAACCCCACCAAACTCTCTGACAAAAAAAGAGGGGGCGCTCCAGTAACCCCGCTTCGGAGCGCACCCTGGGCAAACCCAGCCAAGGTGCCCACCCCGGCCAAGGTGCAGGCGAGGTGCGCACCCGGGGCAAACCGGGCTCCGACAACGTGCACGCCGCACCTTGGAGCACACTTCGTAGCGCTCCCGGGTGCGCACCTCAGAGCACACCAAGGTGGGCAGCGAGGTGCGCACCTTTGATGCGCTGCCTTCACTAATTTCCAGAAAAGGCAAAAAAAAAAGGAGATTTTAAAATTTCCGTTTTGAAAGATAGTGAAAAAAACGGAACGCGCGTGCCATCTTGAGCCCGCCCTGGTGCGCAGCCCAGGTAAGGTGCCACCCTGGCAAAGGTGCGCACCCGGGCAATTAACCCTACTTCCGACTTCGTGCGCGCCAGGGTGGCAACCGGGCCTCGGAAGAGCCAATGCGAGAAACCCCACCAAACGCTCCGACAAAAAAAGAGGCGGCGCTCCAATAACCCCGCTTCGGAGCGCAGCCGGGGCAAACCAAGCCAAGGTGCCCACCCCGACGAAGGTGCACGCGAGGTGCGCACCCGGGGCAAACCGGGCTCCGACAACGTGCACGCAGCACCTTGGAGCACACTTCGAAGCACTCCCGGGTGCCCACCGGCGTTGCGCACCGTGGTGGGCAGCGAGGTGCGCACCTTTGATGCGCTGCCTTCACTAATTTCCAGAAAAAGGCAAAAAAAAATGAGATTTTAAAATTTCCGTTTTGAAAGATAGTGAAAAAAAAGGAACGCGGGTGCCATCTTGAGCCCGCCCTGGTGCGCAGCCCAGGCAAGGCATGCGCACCAAGGTGCCCACCCGAGGTGCACACCCGGGGCAAACCGGGCTCCGACTTCGTGCAGGCCGCACCTTGGAGCACACTTCGGAGCGCTCCTTGGTGCGCACCATGGTGCCCACCAGGGCGCACCCGAGGCAAACCGGGCTCCGACTTCGTGCACGCCGCACCTTGGAGCACACATCGGAGCGCTCCCAGGTTCGCACCAGCGTTGCGCACCTTTGATGCGCTGCCTTCACTAATTTCCAGAAAAGGCAAAAAAAAACGATATTTTAAAATTTCCGTTCTGAAAGATAGTGAAAAAAACGGAACGCGGGTGCCATCTTGAGCCCTTCCTGATGCGCAGCCCAGGCAAGTTGTGCGCACCAAGGTGCCCACCCTGGCGGAGGTGCGCGCCCGGGGCAAACCGGGCTCCGACTTCGTGCACTGCATGGTGCCCACCAAGGCGCGCAACCCAGCCAAGGTGCCCACCGCAGCGAAGGTGCACGCGAGGTGCGCACCCGAGGTGCACACCCGGGGCAAACCGGGCTCCGACTTCGTGCACGCCGCACCTTGGAGCACACTTCAGAGCGCTCCTTGGTACGCACCAGGGCGCGCAACCCAGCCAAGGTGCTCACCCCGGCGAAGGTGCACGCGAGGTGCGCACCCGGGGCAAACCGGGCTCGGACTTCGTGCACGCCGCACCTTGGAGCACACATCGGAGCGCTCCCGGGTTCGCACCAGCATTGCGCACCTTTGATGCGCTGCCTTCACTAATTTCCAGAAAAGGCAAAAAAAAGAAAAAAATGAGATTTTAAAATTTCCGTTTTGAAAGATAGTGAAAAAAACGGAACGCGGGTGCCATCTTGAGCCCGCCCTGGTGTGCAGCCCAGGCAAGTTGTGCGCACCAAGGCACCCACCCTGGCCAAGGTGGGTCACGGGGTGGGTCCTAGGGTGGGTAACGGGGTGGGTACTAAGGTGCGTGCCAAGGTGGGTCATAGGGTGGGTGCCAAGGTGGGCACCAGGGTGGGTGTGCACCAACCCTAGCCAGGGTAGGTCACGGGGTGGTTGTCGGGGTGGGCGTCAAGGAGCCAAGGTGGGTGGCAAGTAGCCAAGTTGCGTGCCAAGGTGGGTGTCGGGGTGGGTGCCAAGGATCCAAGGTGGGTGCCAAGGAACCAAGGTGGGTGTCTGGGTGGGTGCCGAGGTGGGAGCCAGGGTGGGTCCCAAGGTGAGTGCAAAGGTGGGTGCCAGGGTCAAGGTGAGTGCCAATGTGGGTTCCAAGGTGCCAGGGTCAGGGTGAGTGCCAATGTGGGTTCAAAGGTGCTAAGTTGGGTGCGAGGTTGGGTGCGAGGGTGGGTGGGTGCCAAGGTGTGCTAGGTGGAAGCCCGGGTGGGTCGGCATCCCATGGGTGTCGAGTTGGGTGCCTGATGGGTGCTTCTTGTCAAGTTTTAGTCGTCGGGACTCATTTCGAGCCTTAGAGGTCGTTTCTTGTCCGGTTGCCCTGTCTTCGACCTGGGAACCCAATTTTGGTCCTCGGGTCCCATTTTTTTTTGTCTCGCATCCCACTTTTGGCCTGTGGCCTTTTCGGGGTCGATTCTCGTTTTGGGCATCAGAGCATGTTTCTTCTCCTAAAACCCAATATTTGTTTATTAAGTCTCGGAACACATTTTTGTTCTCGTGGACCCATCATGGGTCTTGGAACGCATTTGTGGTCCTTGGGTCCCATTTTGCATCCCGAAACTTGTGTTTTGGTGCTTGATCCCTATTTTGGGTGCCCACCTTGCACCAAGTGCGCACCCGGGGCAAACCGAGCGCCTTGGTGCACCGGGGCAAGATCGAGCGTGCACCCGAGGCGCCCCGAACATGCACCAAGGTGCACTCGGCCCACATGTGAGCGCAGGTCGTTGCGCCCGAGGTGGTGTGTGGGCACCGCGTTGCAGACGGGACACTGCACGCACACGACGCCCCCTACAGGTGCACGCACGTAGGCCGGGCCGGGTGCACACCCGACGCCCTAGCAAGGTGCGCGCACCCGGGCAGGGCTCACACTTGGCGAACGGGGCGCACTTCGCGAGGGAGGGTGTGCACCTCGACGGGGGTGGGTGGCCGGGGTGGATTCGCACGTGGGTCGCGGTTTGCTAAGTACACACTGCGACAAGCTCATAACGGGTGCGATCATACCAGCGTTAGTGCACCGGATCCCATCAGAACTCCGCAGTTAAGCGCGCTTGGGCCGGAGTAGTACTGGGATGGGTGACCTCCCGGGAAGTCCCGGTGTTGCACCCTTTTTTAGTTTTTCGCCGGGCATCGCAATGCTATTTGAATAAACCTTTTGCCCGTTTGCGTTCTCGTCGGGGCCGGGCCGGGCCGGGGTGCGCTGCCCGCACTACCGCGCGCGCGGGGGCGACACCGAGCGCGCACCCGAGGCGCCCCGAGCACACAGGCCACGGTGCAACCCGGGCGTTGTGCGCGCACCCCGGTGCGCCCGAGGTGCTGCGCGCGCACCCAGGTGAAATCGGTGTGCACCTCGGCCAGTGCGCGCTCGGTCGAGTCGCGCACGTTGGCCAAGGTGCACGGTGATGTTTCTTACTCTAAGGTTCCGCACCAGACGCCCGGGACAGGTGAGCGAAGCTGGGCGGGGCCGGGTGCGCGGCCGGGGCAGGTGCACGCAGCTGGAGAGAGCTTTGGAGCACACTTCGGAGCGCACCAATGATGCGCTCCATTCAAAAGTTTCCTGAAAAGGCAAAAAAAGTTGAGATTATAGAATTTCCCACTTGAGAGATTGTAAAAAAAAAAAATTTAAAATGAAGGAAACGCGGGTGCCAAGGTGTGCGCAGCCCAGCCAAGGTGTGCGCACCAAGGCGCCCACCCTGGCGAAGGTGCACGCAAGGTGCGCACCCGAGGCAAACCGGACAATTAACCCAACTTTCGACTTCGCGCGCACCTTGGAGCGCACTTCGGAGCGCTCCTTGGTGCGCACCAATCTTGGGCACCTCGGAGTGCACCATGGCGCCCACCAAGGTGCGCACCCGGGGCAAACCGAGCTCCGACTTCGTGCGCACCTTGGAGCGCACGAAAGGTGCGCACCATGGCGCCCACCAAGGTGCGCAGCCCAGCCAAGGCGTGCGCATCAAGGTGCGCACCCTGGCGAAGGTGCGCACCCGGGGCAAACCGAGCTCCGACTTCGTGCGCACCTTGGAGCGCACAAAAGGTGCGCAACCCAGCCAAGGTGTGCGCACCCCGGTCAAACCGAGCTCCGAATCGTGCGCACCAGAGGTGCACGCCATCGTGCGCACCTTGGAGCACACTTCGGAGCCCTCCTTGGTGCGCGCCGATGTTGCGCACCTCGGAGCGCACCCGGGGAAAACAATGCAATTAACCCGACTTTCGACTTCGTGGGCACCTCGGAGCGCTCTCGGGTTCGCACCTCGGAGCACACCGAGGTGCGCACCTTTGATGCGCTGCCTTCACCAATTTCCAGAAAAGGCAAGAAAACATTGAGAAGGTGTGCGCACCGAGGTGCCCACCCTGGCGAAGGTGCACGCGAGGTGCGCACCCGGGGCAAACCGGGCTCCGACTTCGTGCACGCCGCACCTTGGAGCACACTTCGGAGCGCTCCTTGGTGCGCACCAGGGCGCGCAACCCAGCCGAGGTGCCCACCCCGGCGAAGGTGCACGCGAGGTGCGCACCCGGGGCAAACCGGGCTCCGACTTCGTGCACGCCATGGTGCCCACCGCGGCGAAGGTGCACGCGAGGTGCGCACCCGGGGCAAACCGGGCTCCGACTTCGTGCACGCCGCACCTTGGAGCACACTTCGGAGCGCTCCTTGGTGCGCACCATGGTGCCCACCAGGGCGCGCAACCCCGCCGAAGGTGCACGCGAGGTGCGCACCCGGGGCAAACCGGGCTCCGACTTCGTGCACGCCGCACCTTGGAGCACACTTCGGAGCGCTCCTTGGTGCGCACCATGGTGCCCACCAGGGCGCGCAACCCCGCCGAAGGTGCACGCGAGGTGCGCACCCGGGGCAAACCGGGCTCCGACTTCGTGCACGCCATGGTGCGCACCGCGGCGAAGGTGCGCACCCGGGGCAAACCGGGCTCCGACTTCGTGCACGCCGCACCTTGGAGCACACTTCGGAGCGCTCCTTGGTGCGCACCAGGGCGCGCAACCCAGCCGAGGTGCCCACCCCGGCGAAGGTGCACGCGAGGTGCGTACCCGGGGCAAACCGGGCTCCGACTTCGTGCACGCCGCACCTTGGAGCACACTTCGGAGCGCTCCTTGGTGCGCACCATGGTGCCCACCAGGCCGCGCAACCCAGCCAAGGTGTGCGCACCAAGGTGCACGCGAGGTGCGCACCCGGGGCAAACCGGGGTCCGACTTCGTGCACGCCGCACCTTGGAGCACACATCGGGGCGCTCCCGGGTTCGCACCGGCGTTGCGCACCGTGGTGGGCACCTCGGAGCACACCAAGGTGGGCAGCGAGGTGCGCACCTTTGATGCGATGCCTTCACTAATTTCCATAAAAGGCAAAAAAAAAACGAGATTTTAAAATTTCCGTTTTGAAAGATAGTGAGAAAAAGGGAATGCTGGTGCCATCTTGAGCCCGCCCTGGTGCGCAGCCCAGCCAAGGTGTGCGCACCAAGGTGCCCACCCTGGCGAAGGTGCGCGCCCGGGCAATTAACCCAACTTCCAACTTCGCGCGCGCCAGGGTGGGAGCGCACCCAACAACCGGGCCTGGGAAGAGCCAATGCGAGAAACCCCACCAAACGCTCTGACAAAAAAAGAGGGGGCGCTCCAGTAACCCCGCTTCGGAGCGCACCCTGGGCAAACCCAGCCAAGGTGCCCACCCCGGCCAAGGTGCAGGCGAGGTGCGCACCCGGGGCAAACCGGGCTCCGACAACGTGCACGCCGCACCTTGGAGCACACTTCGTAGCGCTCCCGGGTGCGCACCTCAGAGCACACCAAGGTGGGCAGCGAGGTGCGCACCTTTGATGCGCTGCCTTCACTAATTTCCAGAAAAGGCAAAAAAAAAAGGAGATTTTAAAATTTCCGTTTTGAAAGATAGTGAAAAAAACGGAACGCGCGTGCCATCTTGAGCCCGCCCTGGTGCGCAGCCCAGGTAAGGTGCCCACCCTGGCAAAGGTGCGCACCCGGGCAATTAACCCTACTTCCGACTTCGTGCGCACCAGGGTGGCAACCGGGCCTCGGAAGAGCCAATGCGAGAAACCCCACCAAACGCTCCGACAAAAAAAGAGGCGGCGCTCCAATAACCCCGCTTCGGAGCGCAGCCGGGGCAAACCCAGCCAAGGTGCCCACCCCGACGAAGGTGCACGCGAGGTGCGCACCCGGGGCAAACCGGGCTCCGACAACGTGCACGCAGCACCTTGGAGCACACTTCGAAGCACTCCCGGGTGCCCACCGGCGTTGCGCACCGTGG
>NW_026728872.1:72500-95000 GCF_030272615.1 Cryptomeria japonica
GGAGAAGCCTGCGCGTATAAACGGAGATATATATCCAATTGCAACGAAGGAACGTGCCAAAGATCGAGAACAATGGCAGAAATGCTAGTAACGTGCACTTCGGGACCAACGCATCACCGGAAGACAACCGCCAAACATCGAAAGAGTCGCGATGCTCCGCAACCTACGTGCAAAGCGGTCGCACACCGGGTAAGGGAGTGAGAGCCCCAAACATAGCTGGGCGAGGCGCTCACTCCGCTCTTTAATATCTCGTTAATACCGCCAAGGAAATGGCACAAGCACACACACACAAGCATCCTCGGAAGAGGACAGTTCGAGTGACAGGTCAAATCCAAGAGTTCCGAAGACTACCTCCAGGAACAATCGGGAACAAGACCGATTACAAGTCGTCGAGTCTGTTACTGGGCGAACACGAGATGCGCACAGGAAATCGATCAGCCCTCACAATGGCCCAAGGCCAGAGATCGGACTGCTACGATTTACCCCAACAATCATCGTGCCACTCTTCGCAGAGAGGTGATAGACGCCAACGAGCCCGCGCATAGCAATCGAGGTGTAAAAAGGGCGTTGAAGGCAGGAAGCCTGGACGAAAGAGGCTACGAGGTCACCTCGAAGCGGTCTAAGAATCGGGCGCACTTGGGGCGACTACCAGTGCCAACCCCTTATCCCGCGGTGCGTCCGACACACAGAAATTTCCAAGGCGGCCAAGGAGCCTCCCCGCATAGCAATCGGGGTGTGAGGTTACGGATGCAGCATTGATAGCAATCGAGGTGTGAGGCGAAGGATGCAGAAGTGAGAGCCGAGGGATGTAGCAGAGATAGCAATCGGGGTGTGTGATGCAGAAGAGATAGCAATCGAGGTGTGCGGTGGGAAGGGCCCAGCAGCCAGAATGCATGAAGCGACGGATGAAGCAGTGATGACAACCGGGCTGTGAGGAGAGGAGGGATGCAGCCAAGAAAGCAATCAGGGCTCGAGGCAAGGGATGCATCAAGGATAGCAATCATGTTGTGAGGCGAGATTCCAAAGGCTAAACGTGAGAGGCTGCAGGGTCGACTCAGAGAGGTCTATGCATGTGAGAGGCTGAAAGCAAGGTCGACTCGGAGCGGTCTATGCATCGGGCGCGCTTGGGGCGACTACCAGTGCCAACCCCTTATCCCGCGACGCGTCCGACAAAGAGAACGTTCCAAGGCGGCAGAGGAGGTTACCAGCCGAAGGATGCAGTAGCAATAACAGGTATAGTTCCGCGGCGGCCGAGAAGACTCACCGCATAGGAATCGGGATGCGAGGCGAGGGATGCGGCGGGAAGGCCCCGACGGCTAAACGGAAGAGGCTGCAGGGCCGCCTCGGAATGGTCCAAGCATCGGATGCGATTGGGACGACTACCAGTGCCAACCCCTTATCCCGCGATGCGTCCGATACACAGATAGTTCCAAGGCGGCCGAGGAGCCTCACCGCATATCAATCGGGGTGCGAGGCGAGGGATGGGGCGGGAAGGCCCCAACGGCTAGACGGAAGAGGCTTCAGGGCCACCTCGGAATGGTCCAAGCATCGGACGCGCTTGGGGCGACTGCCAGTGCCAACCCCTTATCCCGCGATGCGTCCGATACACAGATGGTTCCAAGGCGGCCGAGGAGCCTCACCGCATAGCAATCGGGGGTGCGAGGCGAGGGATGGGGCGGGAAGGCCCCAACGGCTAGACGGAAGAGGCTTCAGGGCCGCCTAGGAATGGTCCAAGCATCGGACACGCTTGGGGCGACTACCAGTGACAGCCCCCTATCCCGCGATGCGTCCGATACGAAGATGGTTCCAAGGCGGCCGAGGAGCCTCACCGCATAGCAATCGGGGTGCGAGGTGGGGGATGCGGCGAGATGGCCCCAACGGCTAGACGGAAGAGGCCACAGGGCCGCGTCGGAATAGTCCAAGCATCGGACGCGCTTGGGGCGACTACCAGTGACAACCCCTTATCCCGCGATGCGTCCGATACGAAGATAGTTCCAAGGCGGCCGAGGAGCCTCACCGCATAGCAATCGGGGTGCGAGGTGGGGGATGCGGCGAGATGGCCCCAACGGCTAGACGGAAGAGGCTGCAGGGCCGCCTCGGAATAGTCCAAGCATCGGACGCGCTTGGGGCCACTACCAGTGACAACCCCTTATCCCGCGATGCGTCCGATACGAAGATAGTTCCAAGGCGGCCGAAGAGCCTCACCGCATAGCAATCGGGGTGCGAGGTGGGGGATGCGGCGAGATGGCCCCAACGGCTAGACGGAAGAGGCCACAGGGCCGCCTCGGAATAGTCCAAGCATCGGACGCGCTTGGGGCGACTACCAGTGACAACCCCTTATCCCGCGATGCGTCCGATACGAAGATAGTTCCCAGGCGGCCGAGGAGCCTCACCGCATAGCAATCGGGGTGCGAGGCGAGGGATGCGGCGAGATGGCCCCAAAGGCTAGACGGAAGAGGCTGCAGGGCTGCCTCGGAATAGTCCAAGCATCGGACGCGCTTGGGGCGACTACCACTGCCAACCCCTTATCCCGCGATGCGTCCGATACACAGATAGTTCCGAGGCGGCCGAGGAGGTGGGGGATGCAGCGAGATGGCCCCAACGGCTAGACGGAAGAGGCTGCAGGGCCGCCTCGGAATAGTCCAAGCATCGGACGCGCTTGGGGCGACTACCAGTGACAACCCCTTATCCCGCGATGCGTCCGATACACAGATAGTTCCGAGGCGGCCAAGGAGCCTCACCGCATAGCAATCGTGGTGCGAGGTGGGGGATGCGGCGAGATGGCCCCAACGGCTAGACGGAAGAGGCTGCAGGGCCGCCTCGGAATGGTCCAAGCATCGGATGCGCTTGGGGCGACTACCACTGCCAACCCCTTATCCCGCGATGCGTCCGATACACAGATAGTTCCAAGGCGGCCGAGGAGCCTCACAGCATAGCAATCAGGGTGCGAGGCGAGGGATGCGGCGAGAAAGCCCCAACGGCTAGAGGGAAGAGGCTTCAGGTCCGCCTCGGAATGGTCCAAGCATCGGACGCGCTTGGGGCGACTACCAGTGACAACCCCTTATCCCGCGACGCGTCCGATACACAGATAGTTCCAAGGCGGCCGAGGAGCCTCACCGCATAGCAATCGGGGTGCGAGGCGAGGGATGCGGCGAGAAGGACCCAACGGCTACACGGAAGAGGCTTCAGGGCCGCCTCGGAATGGTCCAAGCATCGGACGCGCTTGGGGCGACTACCAGTGACAACCCCTTATCCCGCGACGCGTCCGATACACAGATAGTTCCAAGGCGGCCGAGGAGCCTCACCGCATAGCAATCGGGGTGCGAGGCGAGGGATGCGGCGAGAAGGACCCAACGGCTAGACGGAAGAGGCTTCGGGGCCGCCTCGGAATGGTCCAAGCATCGGACGCGCTTGGGGCGACTACCAGTGACAACCCCTTATCCCGCGACGCGTCCGATACACAGATAGTTCCAAGGCGGCCGAGGAGCCTCACCGCATAGCAATCGGGGTGCGAGGCGAGGGATGCGGCGAGAAGGACCCAACGGCTAGACGGAAGAGGCTTCGGGTCCGCCTCGGAATGGTCCAAGCATCGGACGCGCTTGGGGCGACTACCAGTGACAACCCCTTATCCCGCGACGCGTCCGATACACAGATAGTTCCAAGGCGGCCGAGGAGCCTCACCGCATAGCAATCGGGGTGCGAGGCGAGGGATGCGGCGAGAAGGACCCAACAGCTAGACGGAAGAGGCTTCGGGTCCGCCTCGGAATGGTCCAAGCATCGGACGCGCTTGGGGCGACTACCAGTGACAACCCCTTATCCCGCGACGCGTCCGATACACAGATAGTTCCAAGGCGGCCGAGGAGCCTCACCGCATAGCAATCGGGGTGCGAGGCGAGGGATGCGGCGAGAAGGACCCAACGGCTAGACGGAAGAGGCTTCGGGTCCGCCTCGGAATGGTCCAAGCATCGGACGCGCTTGGGGCGACTACCAGTGACAACCCCTTATCCCGCGACGCGTCCGATACACAGATAGTTCCGAGGCGGCCGAGGAGCCTCACCGTATAGCAATCGGGGTGCGAGGCGAAGGATGCGGCGAGAAGGACCCAACGGCTAGACGGAAGAGGCTTCGGGTCCGCCTCGGAATGGTCCAAGCATCGGACGCGCTTGGGGCGACTACCAGTGACAACCCCTTATCCCGCGACGCGTCCGATACACAGATAGTTCCAAGGCGGCCGAGGAGCCTCACCGCATAGCAATCGGGGTGCGAGGCGAGGGATGCGGCGAGAAGGACCCAACGGCTAGACGGAAGAGGCTTCAGGGCCGCCTCGGAATGGTCCAAGCATCGAACGCGCTTGGGGCGACTACCAGTGACAACCCCTTATCCCGCGACGCGTCCGATACACAGATAGTTCCGAGGCGGCCGAGGAGCCTCACCGCATAGCAATCGGGGTGCGAGGCGAGGGATGCGGCGAGAAGGACCCAACGGCTAGACGGAAGAGGCTTCAGGGCCGCCTCGGAATGGTCCAAGCATCGGACGCGCTTGGGGCGACTACCAGTGACAACCCCTTATCCCGCGACGCGTCCGATACACAGATAGTTCCGAGGCGGCCGAGGAGCCTCAACGCATAGCAATCGGGGTGCGAGGCGAGGGATGCGGCGAGAAGGACCCAACGGCTAGACGGAAGAGGCTTCAGGGCCGCCTCGGAATGGTCCAAGCATCGGACGCGCTTGGGGCGACTACCAATGACAACCCCTTATCCCGCGACGCGTCCGATACACAGATAGTTCCGAGGCGGCCGAGGAGCCTCACCGCATAGCAATCGGGGTGCGAGGCGAGGGATGCGGCGAGAAGGACCCAACGGCTAGACGGAAGAGGCTTCAGGGCCGCCTCGGAATGGTCCAAGCATCGGACGCGCTTGGGGCGACTACCAGTGACAACCCCTTATCCCGCGACGCGTCCGATACACAGATAGTTCCGAGGCGGCCGAGGAGCCTCACCGCATAGCAATCGGGGTGCGAGGCGAGGGATGCGGCGAGAAGGACCCAACGGCTAGACGGAAGAGGCTTCAGGGCCGCCTCGGAATGGTCCAAGCATCGGACGCGCTTGGGGCGACTACCGTTGCCAACCCCTTATCCCGCGATGCGTCTGATACACAGATAGTTCCGAGGCGGCCGAGGAGCCTCACCGCATAGCAATCGGGTTGCGAGGCAGATTATTGGGAAGGGAACCCCCTGGGATGCGGCTCAAGCAGTGCCCAAAGGGACTGGAATGCGGAATCACATCGAGAGACCCAAATGCTATACGAGGGCTCAAATCGAATTATCGATTTGGCCACGACATGGACGCATCGGAACGACTACCTTTGCCGAACCACTCGCAATTGCATCCATACCGAAACCAATAGACATTTCCGTTAGAGCCCTCGCATAGCATTCGGGAATCTCGCATGCCCCTCTAAATCGACCAATGCTGGCGCTCAATGAAAATCCGAGCGCTACCACCGTTCGAGCGCCAGCATTGGTCGAGTTAGAGGGGCACGGGGGAGAATGCTCCAGTCAACACCTCCCCTATATAAGTTATTTGTCCGATTCTCGCACAACCGTAGTCTGCCTCGTCGAATCAAACAACGGTCCCAGATTCCGACTTCCGTTCCGTAGAGACCCAAAAGCTAGATGGAGGCTCGCAAGAAAGAGAGTCGGCGCATAGCAATCGGGTTTCTCGAACGTTTAGGGACCGAGCTCACTTGCGGATAGGGCAAAATCCGCCAAGCAACCCAAAAGCTAGACGGGGGCTCGAATCGAATCGCCTAGGCGGCCACAACAACGACGTGTTGGATCGACTACCAGTGCCAAACCATTCAGCAAGACTAGTCTGTGTCGAGGCCGGATAGAGATTCTCAGAGAGCGCCCGCATAGCATTTAGGAGACCTGCCGCGTCCCTCACACTCGACAAATGGTGGTGCACGTTTATAAATCCGAGCGATCCCAACCCTTTCAAGCACCAACATCGGTCGAGATAGAGGGGCACGGAGGGGGCTGCGTGAGACAACACAGTCCCCTATATAAGTTATTTGTCCGATTCTCACACATCCGAAGAATGGTCATCAAATCGGACAACAGCCCAAACTTCCGACTTCCGTCCCAGAAAGCCCAAGAGCTATCTAAAACGTTCATGGCCGGAACTCGATCGCGGCTATACCAGTCCGCCAAGCAACCCAAAAGCTAGACTGGAGCTCTAGTCGAATCACCTCTGTGGCCATTGCAAGGACGTGTTGGAGCGACTACCATTGCCGAACCATTCCGCAGGTCGAGTCCATACCAAGGCCGCATAGAGATTCACGATGAGCTCCTGCATAGCAATCAGGAGACTTGCCGTGTCCATCACAATCGATAAATCCTGGTGCAAGATTTTTGCATCCGAGCGCTCCAACCAGTCGAGCACCAGCATCAATCGACATAAACGGGCACGGGGGGAGGATGCTCGAGAACACTACCTCCCCTATATAAGTTATTTGTCCGATTCTCAAGCAGCCGAAGTCTGGTCATCGAATCGGGTCAAAGACCACAACTTCCGACTTTACCCACAATGCAAGTCATCGAATCGAACATCGGCCCCCGAGTCGGACTCCATGCGTATGTCAGGTCATCGGACCCAAATTCCGCCTTCCTGCGCATGGCGGGCCATCAATATCAACTCGGTCATCGGACCCAAACTCCGCCTTTTTGCGTATGGCACGCCTTCAAATCGGTCATCGGACCCAAATTCCGCCTTCCTGTGCATGGCGGGCCATCAACATCAACTCGGTCATCGGACCCAAATTCCGCCTTTCTGCGCATGGCACGCCATCAACTCGGTCATCGGACCCAAATTCCGCCTTCCTGCGCATGGCAGGTCATCGGACACAAATTCAGACCTCGCCAATATGCCTACGTATCGAATCGGTCATCGGACCCAACTTCCGACTTCATCCATACTGTAGGGTCTTTGAGGTTGGCGCGGTGCGCTCAACCCAGGGAGTCGACCCATCGAAGCATACACCTCCCCTATATAAGCTATTTGTCCGATTCCCACACCTGTGTAGTTTGCACCTCTGACCAGGACATCGACCCCAACTTCCGAACTCGACTGCAACGACGGCACCAGCGCCTTGGTGCGCACCTTGCGACGCACAGTCCCAACATTCGCCTTCCTGCACATGGCAGGTCATCGGACCCAAATTCCGACCTCGCGAGTATGCCTACATATCGAATCGGTCATCGGACCCAACTTCCGACTTCATCCATACCGTAGGGTCTTTGAGGTTGGCGCGGTGCGCTCAACCCGGGGAGTCGACCCAACGAAGCATACACCTCCCCTATATAAGCTATTTGTCCGATTCCCACACCTGTGTAGTTTGCACCTCCGATCAAGACATCGACCCCAACTTCCGAACTCGCCTCCAACGACCGAACCAGCGCCTTGGTGCGCACCTTGCAACGCACAGTGCCAACATTCGCCTTCCTGCACGTGGCAGGTCATCGGACCCAAATTCCGACCTCGCGAGTATGCCTACATATCGAATCGGTCATCGGACCCAACTTCCGACTTCATCCATACCGTAGGGTCTTTGAGGTTGGCGCGGTGCGCTCAACCCGGGGAGTCGACCCAACGAAGCATACACCTCCCCTATATAAGCTATTTGTCCGATTCCCACACCTGTGTAGCTTGCACCTCCGATCAGGACATCGACCCCAACTTCCGAACTCGACTAAAAAGACCGCACCAGCGCCTTGGTGTGCACCTTGCAACGCACAGTGTCAACATTCGCCTTCCTGCACATGGCAGGTCATCGGACCCAAATTCCGACCTCATGAGCATACCTACTAATCGAATCGGTCATCGGACCCAACTTCCGACTTCATCCATACCGTAGGGTCTTTGAGGTTGGCGCGGTGCGCTCAACCTGGGGAGTCGACCCATCGAAGCATACACCTCCCCTATATAAGCTATTTGTCCGATTCCGACACCTGTGTAGTTTGCACCTCCGCTCAGGACATCGACCCCAACTTCCGAACTCGCCTGCAACGACCGAACCAGCGCCTTGGTGCGCACCAAAAGTGCGCACTTTTGGAGGGCACTTTTCTGCGCTCCAAAGGTGCGCACTTTTGGAGGGCACTTTTTGGAGGGCACTTTTCTGCGCTCCAAAGGTGCGCACTTTTGGAGGGCACTTTTTGGAGGGCACTTTTCTGCGCTCCAAAGGTGCGCACTTTTGGAGGGCACTTTTTGGAGGGCACTTTTCTGCGCTCCAAAGGTGCGCACTTTTGGAGGGCACTTTTTGGAGGGCACTTTTCTGCGCTCCAAAGGTGCGCACTTTTGGAGGGCACTTTTTGGAGGGCACTTTTCTGCGCTCCAAAGGTGCGCACTTTTGGAGGGCACTTTTTGGAGGGCACTTTTCTGCGCTCCAAAGGTGCGCACTTTTGGAGGGCACTTTTTGGAGGGCACTTTTCTGCGCTCCAAAGGTGCGCACTTTTGGAGGGCACTTTTTGGAGGGCACTTTTCTGCGCTCCAAAGGTGCGCACTTTTGGAGGGCACTTTTTGGAGGGCACTTTTCTGCGCTCCAAAGGTGCGCACTTTTGGAGGGCACTTTTGTGCACTCCAAAGGTGCGCACTTTTGGAGGGCACTTTTCCTGTGCTCCAAAGGTGCACACCTAGGTGAGCACCTTCGACCACACCTTGTAGCACACCAAACTCTGACTTTCGACTTCATCCGCAATGCAGGGTCTTTGAGGTTGGCGCAATGCGCACAACCAGGGGAGTCGACCCATCAAACCCAACACCTCCCCTATATAAGCTATTTGTCTGATTCTCATACATGCGTAGCCTGCAGGAGCAATTAGGACATCGACCCCAACTTTCGGCTTCTAAACGAAAACAAGGTCTTTGAGGTTGGTGTAATGCGAACAACTAGGGGAGTCAACCCATCAAACCCAACACCTCCCCTATATAAGCTATTTGTCTGATTCTCATACATGTGTAGTCTACAGGAGCAATTAGGACATCGACCCCAACTTTTGACTTCTTAACGAAAACAAGGTCTTTGAGGTTGACGTAATGCGCACAACCAGGGGAGTCGACCCATCAAACCCAACACCTCCCCTATATAAGCTATTTGTCCGATTCTCATACATGTGTAGCCTGCAGGAGCCATTAGGACATTGACCCCAACTTTTGACTTCTTAACGAAAACAAGGTCTTTGAGGTTGGCGTAATGCGCACAACCAAGGGAGTTGACCCATCAAACCCAACACCTCCCCTATATAAGCTATTTGTCTGATTCTCATACATGTGTAGCCTGCAACAACGATTAGGACATCCACCCCAACTTCTGAATTCGTCTGCGTTGACCGCACCAAAGGTGCACGCCTTGGTGCTCACCAAAATCCGACTTCCGACTTCTTCTGCTATGCGGGGTCTTTGAGGTTGGCGCAGTGCGCACAACCAGGGGAGTCAACCCACCGAATGCAACACCTCCCCTATATAAGCTATTTGTCTGATTCTCATACATGCGTAGACTGCAGCAATGATTAGGACATCCACCCCAACTTTTGACTTCTTAAACAAGACAGGGTCTTTGAAGTTGGTGCAGTGCACACAACCAGGGGAGTCGACCCATCAAACGCAACACCTCCCCTATATAAAGCTATTTGTCCGATTCTCATACGTGTAGTCTGCAGCAGCGATTAGGACATCGACCCCAACTTCCGAATTCGTTTGCATTGACCGCACCAAAGGTGCACGCCTTGGTGTGCACCCTGGAGTGCACTTTGGTGCTCACCTCGGTGCACACTTTGGTGTGCACCTCGGTGTGCACCAAAGGTGCGCACCTTGGAGCGCACCAAAGGTGTACACTTTGGAGCGCACCACATAGGGTCTTTGAGAGGTTGGCGCAGTGCGCACACCAAGGTGGGTGTTGAGGTGCGTGCCGAGGTGGGTGGGTGCTAGGGTGCGCTCCATGGTGGGTGCCAGGGTGGGTGCGTGCTAGGGTGGATTCCAAAGAGGGTCATAGGGTGGGTGCCAAGGTGGGTTGGTGATATAGTGGGTTCAAAGGTGGGTACTAGGGTGGGTTCCAAGGTGGGTCACAAGTTGGGTGCCAGGATGCGTGGGTGTTAGGTTGGGTGCCAAGGTGGGCTCCTGCGTGGGTGGGTGCTAGGGTGGGTTTCAAGGTGGACGCGAGGGCGGGTGCCAAGGTGGGTAACAAGTTGGGTGTTAGGATGGGTGAGTGCTAGAGTGGGTGCCAAGGTGGGTGGGTGCTAAGGTGGATGCCAAGGTGGTTCACAGGGTGGGTGGGTTCTAGGGTGAGTTCCAAGGTGGGTCACAGGTTCAGTGCTAGGGTGGGTGTCAAGGCGGGTGTCGAGGTGCCTGGGTGCTAGGGTGTGGATGCCAATGTGGGTCATAGGGTGGGTACTAGGGTGGGCTGCAATGTGGGTGCCAAGGTGGGTAACATGCTCGGTGGGTTCTAAATTGGGTGCCAGGGTGGGTGTGCACCCACCTTGCCCGAGGTGGGTGCCAAGGTGCCAGTGTGGGTGGGTGCTAAGGTGGATGCCAAGGTGGGTGAGAAGGTGGGTGATAGGTTGAGTGGTAGGATGGGTGGGTGCCAAGATGGGTCACAGGGTGGGTGCAAGGGTGGGTAGGTGCTAGGGTTGGTGTCAGGGTGGGTGGGTGCTAGGTTGGGTTCCAAGGTGGGTGCGAGGGTGAGTGTCAAGGTGGGTCACAGGTTAGGTGCTAGGATGGGTGAGTGCTAGCGTGCAAAGGTGCCAGGGTGGGTGCTAGGATGGGTCGATGCTAGGGTGAGTGGCAAGGTGGGTCCACAAGTGTCAAGGTGGGTGCCGAGGTGGGTGCCAAGTCGGCGACTGCTATGGTGGATGCCAAGGTGGGTCACGGGGTGGGTGCCAAGTTGCTAGGTTGGGTTCCAAGGTGGGTGCCAACGTGGGTGCTAGGGTGCGTGGGTTAAAGGGTGTGTCACAACGTGGGTGCCAGGATGGGTGCGCACCCACACTGGCCAAGACGGGTGCGGGTGCAAGGTTGGGTTCCAAGCCCGGTCACAGGCTGGGTGCTAGGATGGGTGGGTGCCAAGGTGGGCACCAGGGTGGGTGCACCCACCCTGGCCAAGGTGGGTCACGGGGTGGGTCCTAGGGTGGGTAACGGGGTGGGTACTAAGGTGCGTGCCAAGGTGGGTCATAGGGTGGGTGCCAAGGTGGGCACCAGGGTGGGTGTGCACCAACCCTAGCCAGGGTAGGTCACGGGGTGGTTGTCGGGGTGGGCGTCAAGGAGCCAAGGTGGGTGGCAAGTAGCCAAGTTGCGTGCCAAGGTGGGTGTCGGGGTGGGTGCCAAGGATCCAAGGTGGGTGCCAAGGAACCAAGGTGGGTGTCTGGGTGGGTGCCGAGGTGGGAGCCAGGGTGGGTCCCAAGGTGAGTGCAAAGGTGGGTGCCAGGGTCAAGGTGAGTGCCAATGTGGGTTCCAAGGTGCCAGGGTCAGGGTGAGTGCCAATGTGGGTTCAAAGGTGCTAAGTTGGGTGCGAGGTTGGGTGCGAGGGTGGGTGGGTGCCAAGGTGTGCTAGGTGGAAGCCCGGGTGGGTCGGCATCCCATGGGTGTCGAGTTGGGTGCCTGATGGGTGCTTCTTGTCAAGTTTTAGTCGTCGGGACTCATTTCGAGCCTTAGAGGTCGTTTCTTGTCCGGTTGCCCTGTCTTCGACCTGGGAACCCAATTTTGGTCCTCGGGTCCCATTTTTTTTTGTCTCGCATCCCACTTTTGGCCTGTGGCCTTTTCGGGGTCGATTCTCGCTTTGGGCATCAGAGCATGTTTCTTCTCCTAAAACCCAATATTTGTTTATTAAGTCTCGGAACACATTTTTGTTCTCGTGGACCCATCATGGGTCTTGGAACGCATTTGTGGTCCTTGGGTCCCATTTTGCATCCCGAAACTTGTGTTTTGGTGCTTGATCCCTATTTTGGGTGCCCACCTTGCACCAAGTGCGCACCCGGGGCAAACCGAGCGCCTTGGTGCACCGGGGCAAGATCGAGCGTGCACCCGAGGCGCCCCGAACATGCACCAAGGTGCACTCGGCCCACATGTGAGCGCAGGTCGTTGCGCCCGAGGTGGTGTGTGGGCACCGCGTTGCAGACGGGACACTGCACGCACACGACGCCCCCTCCAGGTGCACGCACGTAGGCCGGGCCGGGTGCACACCCGACGCCCTAGCAAGGTGCGCGCACCCGGGCAGGGCTCACACTTGGCGAACGGGGCGCACTTCGCGAGGGAGGGTGTGCACCTCGACGGGGGTGGGTGGCCGGGGTGGATTCGCACGTGGGTCGCGGTTTGCTAAGTACACACTGCGACAAGCTCATAACGGGTGCGATCATACCAGCATTAGTGCACCGGATCCCATCAGAACTCCGCAGTTAAGCGCGCTTGGGCCGGAGTAGTACTGGGATGGGTGACCTCCCGGGAAGTCCCGGTGTTGCACCCTTTTTTAGTTTTTCGCCGGGCGTCGCAATGCTATTTGAATAAACCTTTTGCCCGTTTGCGTTCTCGTCGGGGCCGGGCCGGGCCGGGGTGCGCTGCCCGCACTACCGCGCGCGCGGGGGCGACACCGAGCGCGCACCCGAGGCACCCCGAGCACACAGGCCACGGTGCAACCCGGGCGTTGTGCGCGCACCCCGGTGCGCCCGAGGTGCTGCGCGCGCACCCAGGTGAAATCGGTGTGCACCTCGGCCAGTGCGCGCTCGGTCGAGTCGCGCACGTTGGCCAAGGTGCACGGTGATGTTTCTTACTCTAAGGTTCCGCACCAGACGCCCGGGACAGGTGAGCGAAGCTGGGCGGGGCCGGGTGCGCGGCCGGGGCAGGTGCACGCAGCTGGAGAGAGCTTTGGAGCACACTTCGGAGCGCACCAATGATGCGCTCCATTCAAAAGTTTCCTGAAAAGGCAAAAAAAGTTGAGATTATAGAATTTCCCACTTGAGAGATTGTAAAAAAAAAAAATTTAAAATGAAGGAAACGCGGGTGCCAAGGTGTGCGCAGCCCAGCCAAGGTGTGCGCACCAAGGCGCCCACCCTGGCGAAGGTGCACGCAAGGTGCGCACCCGAGGCAAACCGGACAATTAACCCAACTTTCGACTTCGCGCGCACCTTGGAGCGCACTTCGGAGCGCTCCTTGGTGCGCACCAATCTTGGGCACCTCGGAGTGCACCATGGCGCCCACCAAGGTGCGCACCCGGGGCAAACCGAGCTCCGACTTCGTGCGCACCTTGGAGCGCACGAAAGGTGCGCACCATGGCGCCCACCAAGGTGCGCAGCCCAGCCAAGGCGTGCGCATCAAGGTGCGCACCCTGGCGAAGGTGCGCACCCGGGGCAAACCGAGCTCCGACTTCGTGCGCACCTTGGAGCGCACAAAAGGTGCGCAACCCAGCCAAGGTGTGCGCACCCCGGTCAAACCGAGCTCCGAATCGTGCGCACCAGAGGTGCACGCCATCGTGCGCACCTTGGAGCACACTTCGGAGCCCTCCTTGGTGCGCGCCGATGTTGCGCACCTCGGAGCGCACCCGGGGAAAACAATGCAATTAACCCGACTTTCGACTTCGTGGGCACCTCGGAGCGCTCTCGGGTTCGCACCTCGGAGCACACCGAGGTGCGCACCTTTGATGCGCTGCCTTCACCAATTTCCAGAAAAGGCAAGAAAACATTGAGAAGGTGTGCGCACCGAGGTGCCCACCCTGGCGAAGGTGCACGCGAGGTGCGCACCCGGGGCAAACCGGGCTCCGACTTCGTGCACGCCGCACCTTGGAGCACACTTCGGAGCGCTCCTTGGTGCGCACCAGGGCGCGCAACCCAGCCGAGGTGCCCACCCCGGCGAAGGTGCACGCGAGGTGCGCACCCGGGGCAAACCGGGCTCCGACTTCGTGCACGCCATGGTGCCCACCGCGGCGAAGGTGCACGCGAGGTGCGCACCCGGGGCAAACCGGGCTCCGACTTCGTGCACGCCGCACCTTGGAGCACACTTCGGAGCGCTCCTTGGTGCGCACCATGGTGCCCACCAGGGCGCGCAACCCCGCCGAAGGTGCACGCGAGGTGCGCACCCGGGGCAAACCGGGCTCCGACTTCGTGCACGCCGCACCTTGGAGCACACTTCGGAGCGCTCCTTGGTGCGCACCATGGTGCCCACCAGGGCGCGCAACCCCGCCGAAGGTGCACGCGAGGTGCGCACCCGGGGCAAACCGGGCTCCGACTTCGTGCACGCCATGGTGCGCACCGCGGCGAAGGTGCGCACCCGGGGCAAACCGGGCTCCGACTTCGTGCACGCCGCACCTTGGAGCACACTTCGGAGCGCTCCTTGGTGCGCACCAGGGCGCGCAACCCAGCCGAGGTGCCCACCCCGGCGAAGGTGCACGCGAGGTGCGTACCCGGGGCAAACCGGGCTCCGACTTCGTGCACGCCGCACCTTGGAGCACACTTCGGAGCGCTCCTTGGTGCGCACCATGGTGCCCACCAGGCCGCGCAACCCAGCCAAGGTGTGCGCACCAAGGTGCACGCGAGGTGCGCACCCGGGGCAAACCGGGGTCCGACTTCGTGCACGCCGCACCTTGGAGCACACATCGGGGCGCTCCCGGGTTCGCACCGGCGTTGCGCACCGTGGTGGGCACCTCGGAGCACACCAAGGTGGGCAGCGAGGTGCGCACCTTTGATGCGATGCCTTCACTAATTTCCATAAAAGGCAAAAAAAAAACGAGATTTTAAAATTTCCGTTTTGAAAGATAGTGAGAAAAAGGGAATGCTGGTGCCATCTTGAGCCCGCCCTGGTGCGCAGCCCAGCCAAGGTGTGCGCACCAAGGTGCCCACCCTGGCGAAGGTGCGCGCCCGGGCAATTAATCCAACTTCCAACTTCGCGCGCGCCAGGGTGGGAGCGCACCCAACAACCGGGCCTGGGAAGAGCCAATGCGAGAAACCCCACCAAACGCTCTGACAAAAAAAGAGGGGGCGCTCCAGTAACCCCGCTTCGGAGCGCACCCTGGGCAAACCCAGCCAAGGTGCCCACCCCGGCCAAGGTGCAGGCGAGGTGCGCACCCGGGGCAAACCGGGCTCCGACAACGTGCACGCCGCACCTTGGAGCACACTTCGTAGCGCTCCCGGGTGCGCACCTCAGAGCACACCAAGGTGGGCAGCGAGGTGCGCACCTTTGATGCGCTGCCTTCACTAATTTCCAGAAAAGGCAAAAAAAAAAGGAGATTTTAAAATTTCCGTTTTGAAAGATAGTGAAAAAAACGGAACGCGCGTGCCATCTTGAGCCCGCCCTGGTGCGCAGCCCAGGTAAGGTGCCCACCCTGGCAAAGGTGCGCACCCGGGCAATTAACCCTACTTCCGACTTCGTGCGCGCCAGGGTGGCAACCGGGCCTCGGAAGAGCCAATGCGAGAAACCCCACCAAACGCTCCGACAAAAAAAGAGGCGGCGCTCCAATAACCCCGCTTCGGAGCGCAGCCGGGGCAAACCCAGCCAAGGTGCCCACCCCGACGAAGGTGCACGCGAGGTGCGCACCCGGGGCAAACCGGGCTCCGACAACGTGCACGCAGCACCTTGGAGCACACTTCGAAGCACTCCCGGGTGCCCACCGGCGTTGCGCACCGTGGTGGGCAGCGAGGTGCGCACCTTTGATGCGCTGCCTTCACTAATTTCCAGAAAAAGGCAAAAAAAAATGAGATTTTAAAATTTCCGTTTTGAAAGATAGTGAAAAAAAAGGAACGCGGGTGCCATCTTGAGCCCGCCCTGGTGCGCAGCCCAGGCAAGGCATGCGCACCAAGGTGCCCACCCGAGGTGCACACCCGGGGCAAACCGGGCTCCGACTTCGTGCAGGCCGCACCTTGGAGCACACTTCGGAGCGCTCCTTGGTGCGCACCATGGTGCCCACCAGGGCGCGCAACCCAGCCAAGGTCTGCACACCAAGGTGCCCACCCCGGCGAAGGTGCACGCGAGGTGCGCACCCGGGGCAAACCGGGCTCCGACTTCGTGCACGCCATGGTGCCCACCGCGGCGAAGGTGCACGCGAGGTGCGCACCCGGGGCAAACCGGGCTCCGACTTCGTGCACGCCGCACCTTGGAGCACACTTCGGAGCGCTCCTTGGTGCGCACCATGGTGCCCACCAGGGCGCGCAACCCAGCCAAGGTGTGCGCACCAAGGTGCACGCGAGGTGCGCACCCGGGGCAAACCGGGGTCCGACTTCGTGCACGCCGCACCTTGGAGCACACATCGGAGCGCTCCCAGGTTCGCACCAGCGTTGCGCACCTTTGATGCGCTGCCTTCACTAATTTCCAGAAAAGGCAAAAAAAAACGAGATTTTAAAATTTCCGTTCTGAAAGATAGTGAAAAAAACGGAACGCGGGTGCCATCTTGAGCCCTTCCTGGTGCGCAGCCCAGGCAAGTTGTGCGCACCAAGGTGCCCACCCTGGCGGAGGTGCGCGCCCGGGGCAATCCGGGCTCCGACTTCGTGCACTGCATGGTGCCCACCAAGGCGCGCAACCCAGCCAAGGTGCCCACCGCAGCGAAGGTGCACGCGAGGTGCGCACCCGAGGTGCACACCCGGGGCAAACCGGGCTCCGACTTCGTGCACGCCGCACCTTGGAGCACACTTCAGAGCGCTCCTTGGTGCGCACCAGGGCGCGCAACCCAGCCGAGGTGCCCACCCCGGCGAAGGTGCACGCGAGGTGCGCACCCGGGGCAAACCGGGCTCCGACTTCGTGCACGCCATGGTGCCCACCGCGGCGAAGGTGCGCACCCGGGGCAAACCGGGCTCCGACTTCGTGCACGCCGCACCTTGGAGCACACTTCGGAGCGCTCCTTGGTGCGCACCATGGTGCCCACCAGGCCGCGCAACCCAGCCAAGGTGTGCGCACCAAGGTGCACGCGAGGTGCGCACCCGGGGCAAACCGGGGTCCGACTTCGTGCACGCCGCACCTTGGAGCACACATCGGGGCGCTCCCGGGTTCGCACCGGCGTTGCGCACCGTGGTGGGCACCTCGGAGCACACCAAGGTGGGCAGCGAGGTGCGCACCTTTGATGCGATGCCTTCACTAATTTCCATAAAAGGCAAAAAAAAAACGAGATTTTAAAATTTCCGTTTTGAAAGATAGTGAGAAAAAGGGAATGCTGGTGCCATCTTGAGCCCGCCCTGGTGCGCAGCCCAGCCAAGGTTTGCGCACCAAGGTGCCCACCCTGGCGAAGGTGCGCGCCCGGGCAATTAACCCAACTTCCAACTTCGCGCGCGCCAGGGTGGGAGCGCACCCAACAACCGGGCCTGGGAAGAGCCAATGCGAGAAACCCCACCAAACTCTCTGACAAAAAAAGAGGGGGCGCTCCAGTAACCCCGCTTCGGAGCGCACCCTGGGCAAACCCAGCCAAGGTGCCCACCCCGGCCAAGGTGCAGGCGAGGTGCGCACCCGGGGCAAACCGGGCTCCGACAACGTGCACGCCGCACCTTGGAGCACACTTCGTAGCGCTCCCGGGTGCGCACCTCAGAGCACACCAAGGTGGGCAGCGAGGTGCGCACCTTTGATGCGCTGCCTTCACTAATTTCCAGAAAAGGCAAAAAAAAAAGGAGATTTTAAAATTTCCGTTTTGAAAGATAGTGAAAAAAACGGAACGCGCGTGCCATCTTGAGCCCGCCCTGGTGCGCAGCCCAGGTAAGGTGCCACCCTGGCAAAGGTGCGCACCCGGGCAATTAACCCTACTTCCGACTTCGTGCGCG
This sequence comes from Cryptomeria japonica, assembly GCF_030272615.1. NCBI lineage: Eukaryota > Viridiplantae > Streptophyta > Pinopsida > Cupressales > Cupressaceae > Cryptomeria > Cryptomeria japonica. The sequence continues at coordinate 90,269 of NW_026728872.1, forward strand.
CCAGGGTGGCAACCGGGCCTCGGAAGAGCCAATGCGAGAAACCCCACCAAACGCTCCGACAAAAAAAGAGGCGGCGCTCCAATAACCCCGCTTCGGAGCGCAGCCGGGGCAAACCAAGCCAAGGTGCCCACCCCGACGAAGGTGCACGCGAGGTGCGCACCCGGGGCAAACCGGGCTCCGACAACGTGCACGCAGCACCTTGGAGCACACTTCGAAGCACTCCCGGGTGCCCACCGGCGTTGCGCACCGTGGTGGGCAGCGAGGTGCGCACCTTTGATGCGCTGCCTTCACTAATTTCCAGAAAAAGGCAAAAAAAAATGAGATTTTAAAATTTCCGTTTTGAAAGATAGTGAAAAAAAAGGAACGCGGGTGCCATCTTGAGCCCGCCCTGGTGCGCAGCCCAGGCAAGGCATGCGCACCAAGGTGCCCACCCGAGGTGCACACCCGGGGCAAACCGGGCTCCGACTTCGTGCAGGCCGCACCTTGGAGCACACTTCGGAGCGCTCCTTGGTGCGCACCATGGTGCCCACCAGGGCGCACCCGAGGCAAACCGGGCTCCGACTTCGTGCACGCCGCACCTTGGAGCACACATCGGAGCGCTCCCAGGTTCGCACCAGCGTTGCGCACCTTTGATGCGCTGCCTTCACTAATTTCCAGAAAAGGCAAAAAAAAACGATATTTTAAAATTTCCGTTCTGAAAGATAGTGAAAAAAACGGAACGCGGGTGCCATCTTGAGCCCTTCCTGATGCGCAGCCCAGGCAAGTTGTGCGCACCAAGGTGCCCACCCTGGCGGAGGTGCGCGCCCGGGGCAAACCGGGCTCCGACTTCGTGCACTGCATGGTGCCCACCAAGGCGCGCAACCCAGCCAAGGTGCCCACCGCAGCGAAGGTGCACGCGAGGTGCGCACCCGAGGTGCACACCCGGGGCAAACCGGGCTCCGACTTCGTGCACGCCGCACCTTGGAGCACACTTCAGAGCGCTCCTTGGTACGCACCAGGGCGCGCAACCCAGCCAAGGTGCTCACCCCGGCGAAGGTGCACGCGAGGTGCGCACCCGGGGCAAACCGGGCTCGGACTTCGTGCACGCCGCACCTTGGAGCACACATCGGAGCGCTCCCGGGTTCGCACCAGCATTGCGCACCTTTGATGCGCTGCCTTCACTAATTTCCAGAAAAGGCAAAAAAAAGAAAAAAATGAGATTTTAAAATTTCCGTTTTGAAAGATAGTGAAAAAAACGGAACGCGGGTGCCATCTTGAGCCCGCCCTGGTGTGCAGCCCAGGCAAGTTGTGCGCACCAAGGCACCCACCCTGGCCAAGGTGGGTCACGGGGTGGGTCCTAGGGTGGGTAACGGGGTGGGTACTAAGGTGCGTGCCAAGGTGGGTCATAGGGTGGGTGCCAAGGTGGGCACCAGGGTGGGTGTGCACCAACCCTAGCCAGGGTAGGTCACGGGGTGGTTGTCGGGGTGGGCGTCAAGGAGCCAAGGTGGGTGGCAAGTAGCCAAGTTGCGTGCCAAGGTGGGTGTCGGGGTGGGTGCCAAGGATCCAAGGTGGGTGCCAAGGAACCAAGGTGGGTGTCTGGGTGGGTGCCGAGGTGGGAGCCAGGGTGGGTCCCAAGGTGAGTGCAAAGGTGGGTGCCAGGGTCAAGGTGAGTGCCAATGTGGGTTCCAAGGTGCCAGGGTCATGGTGAGTGCCAATGTGGGTTCAAAGGTGCTAAGTTGGGTGCGAGGTTGGGTGCGAGGGTGGGTGGGTGCCAAGGTGTGCTAGGTGGAAGCCCGGGTGGGTCGGCATCCCATGGGTGTCGAGTTGGGTGCCTGATGGGTGCTTCTTGTCAAGTTTTAGTCGTCGGGACTCATTTCGAGCCTTAGAGGTCGTTTCTTGTCCGGTTGCCCTGTCTTCGACCTGGGAACCCAATTTTGGTCCTCGGGTCCCATTTTTTTTTGTCTCGCATCCCACTTTTGGCCTGTGGCCTTTTCGGGGTCGATTCTCGTTTTGGGCATCAGAGCATGTTTCTTCTCCTAAAACCCAATATTTGTTTATTAAGTCTCGGAACACATTTTTGTTCTCGTGGACCCATCATGGGTCTTGGAACGCATTTGTGGTCCTTGGGTCCCATTTTGCATCCCGAAACTTGTGTTTTGGTGCTTGATCCCTATTTTGGGTGCCCACCTTGCACCAAGTGCGCACCCGGGGCAAACCGAGCGCCTTGGTGCACCGGGGCAAGATCGAGCGTGCACCCGAGGCGCCCCGAACATGCACCAAGGTGCACTCGGCCCACATGTGAGCGCAGGTCGTTGCGCCCGAGGTGGTGTGTGGGCACCGCGTTGCAGACGGGACACTGCACGCACACGACGCCCCCTACAGGTGCACGCACGTAGGCCGGGCCGGGTGCACACCCGACGCCCTAGCAAGGTGCGCGCACCCGGGCAGGGCTCACACTTGGCGAACGGGGCGCACTTCGCGAGGGAGGGTGTGCACCTCGACGGGGGTGGGTGGCCGGGGTGGATTCGCACGTGGGTCGCGGTTTGCTAAGTACACACTGCGACAAGCTCATAACGGGTGCGATCATACCAGCGTTAGTGCACCGGATCCCATCAGAACTCCGCAGTTAAGCGCGCTTGGGCCGGAGTAGTACTGGGATGGGTGACCTCCCGGGAAGTCCCGGTGTTGCACCCTTTTTTAGTTTTTCGCCGGGCATCGCAATGCTATTTGAATAAACCTTTTGCCCGTTTGCGTTCTCGTCGGGGCCGGGCCGGGCCGGGGTGCGCTGCCCGCACTACCGCGCGCGCGGGGGCGACACCGAGCGCGCACCCGAGGCGCCCCGAGCACACAGGCCACGGTGCAACCCGGGCGTTGTGCGCGCACCCCGGTGCGCCCGAGGTGCTGCGCGCGCACCCAGGTGAAATCGGTGTGCACCTCGGCCAGTGCGCGCTCGGTCGAGTCGCGCACGTTGGCCAAGGTGCACGGTGATGTTTCTTACTCTAAGGTTCCGCACCAGACGCCCGGGACAGGTGAGCGAAGCTGGGCGGGGCCGGGTGCGCGGCCGGGGCAGGTGCACGCAGCTGGAGAGAGCTTTGGAGCACACTTCGGAGCGCACCAATGATGCGCTCCATTCAAAAGTTTCCTGAAAAGGCAAAAAAAGTTGAGATTATAGAATTTCCCACTTGAGAGATTGTAAAAAAAAAAAATTTAAAATGAAGGAAACGCGGGTGCCAAGGTGTGCGCAGCCCAGCCAAGGTGTGCGCACCAAGGCGCCCACCCTGGCGAAGGTGCACGCAAGGTGCGCACCCGAGGCAAACCGGACAATTAACCCAACTTTCGACTTCGCGCGCACCTTGGAGCGCACTTCGGAGCGCTCCTTGGTGCGCACCAATCTTGGGCACCTCGGAGTGCACCATGGCGCCCACCAAGGTGCGCACCCGGGGCAAACCGAGCTCCGACTTCGTGCGCACCTTGGAGCGCACGAAAGGTGCGCACCATGGCGCCCACCAAGGTGCGCAGCCCAGCCAAGGCGTGCGCATCAAGGTGCGCACCCTGGCGAAGGTGCGCACCCGGGGCAAACCGAGCTCCGACTTCGTGCGCACCTTGGAGCGCACAAAAGGTGCGCAACCCAGCCAAGGTGTGCGCACCCCGGTCAAACCGAGCTCCGAATCGTGCGCACCAGAGGTGCACGCCATCGTGCGCACCTTGGAGCACACTTCGGAGCCCTCCTTGGTGCGCGCCGATGTTGCGCACCTCGGAGCGCACCCGGGGAAAACAATGCAATTAACCCGACTTTCGACTTCGTGGGCACCTCGGAGCGCTCTCGGGTTCGCACCTCGGAGCACACCGAGGTGCGCACCTTTGATGCGCTGCCTTCACCAATTTCCAGAAAAGGCAAGAAAACATTGAGAAGGTGTGCGCACCGAGGTGCCCACCCTGGCGAAGGTGCACGCGAGGTGCGCACCCGGGGCAAACCGGGCTCCGACTTCGTGCACGCCGCACCTTGGAGCACACTTCGGAGCGCTCCTTGGTGCGCACCAGGGCGCGCAACCCAGCCGAGGTGCCCACCCCGGCGAAGGTGCACGCGAGGTGCGCACCCGGGGCAAACCGGGCTCCGACTTCGTGCACGCCATGGTGCCCACCGCGGCGAAGGTGCACGCGAGGTGCGCACCCGGGGCAAACCGGGCTCCGACTTCGTGCACGCCGCACCTTGGAGCACACTTCGGAGCGCTCCTTGGTGCGCACCATGGTGCCCACCAGGGCGCGCAACCCCGCCGAAGGTGCACGCGAGGTGCGCACCCGGGGCAAACCGGGCTCCGACTTCGTGCACGCCGCACCTTGGAGCACACTTCGGAGCGCTCCTTGGTGCGCACCATGGTGCCCACCAGGGCGCGCAACCCCGCCGAAGGTGCACGCGAGGTGCGCACCCGGGGCAAACCGGGCTCCGACTTCGTGCACGCCGCACCTTGGAGCACACTTCGGAGCGCTCCTTGGTGCGCACCAGGGCGCGCAACCCAGCCGAGGTGCCCACCCCGGCGAAGGTGCACGCGAGGTGCGTACCCGGGGCAAACCGGGCTCCGACTTCGTGCACGCCGCACCTTGGAGCACACTTCGGAGCGCTCCTTGGTGCGCACCATGGTGCCCACCAGGCCGCGCAACCCAGCCAAGGTGTGCGCACCAAGGTGCACGCGAGGTGCGCACCCGGGGCAAACCGGGGTCCGACTTCGTGCACGCCGCACCTTGGAGCACACAT
>NW_026728872.1:107500-132500 GCF_030272615.1 Cryptomeria japonica
GAGGCGAGGGATGGGGCGGGAAGGCCCCAACGGCTAGACGGAAGAGGCTTCAGGGCCACCTCGGAATGGTCCAAGCATCGGACGCGCTTGGGGCGACTGCCAGTGCCAACCCCTTATCCCGCGATGCGTCCGATACACAGATGGTTCCAAGGCGGCCGAGGAGCCTCACCGCATAGCAATCGGGGGTGCGAGGCGAGGGATGGGGCGGGAAGGCCCCAACGGCTAGACGGAAGAGGCTTCAGGGCCGCCTAGGAATGGTCCAAGCATCGGACACGCTTGGGGCGACTACCAGTGACAGCCCCCTATCCCGCGATGCGTCCGATACGAAGATGGTTCCAAGGCGGCCGAGGAGCCTCACCGCATAGCAATCGGGGTGCGAGGTGGGGGATGCGGCGAGATGGCCCCAACGGCTAGACGGAAGAGGCCACAGGGCCGCGTCGGAATAGTCCAAGCATCGGACGCGCTTGGGGCGACTACCAGTGACAACCCCTTATCCCGCGATGCGTCCGATACGAAGATAGTTCCAAGGCGGCCGAGGAGCCTCACCGCATAGCAATCGGGGTGCGAGGTGGGGGATGCGGCGAGATGGCCCCAACGGCTAGACGGAAGAGGCTGCAGGGCCGCCTCGGAATAGTCCAAGCATCGGACGCGCTTGGGGCCACTACCAGTGACAACCCCTTATCCCGCGATGCGTCCGATACGAAGATAGTTCCAAGGCGGCCGAAGAGCCTCACCGCATAGCAATCGGGGTGCGAGGTGGGGGATGCGGCGAGATGGCCCCAACGGCTAGACGGAAGAGGCCACAGGGCCGCCTCGGAATAGTCCAAGCATCGGACGCGCTTGGGGCGACTACCAGTGACAACCCCTTATCCCGCGATGCGTCCGATACGAAGATAGTTCCCAGGCGGCCGAGGAGCCTCACCGCATAGCAATCGGGGTGCGAGGCGAGGGATGCGGCGAGATGGCCCCAAAGGCTAGACGGAAGAGGCTGCAGGGCTGCCTCGGAATAGTCCAAGCATCGGACGCGCTTGGGGCGACTACCACTGCCAACCCCTTATCCCGCGATGCGTCCGATACACAGATAGTTCCGAGGCGGCCGAGGAGGTGGGGGATGCAGCGAGATGGCCCCAACGGCTAGACGGAAGAGGCTGCAGGGCCGCCTCGGAATAGTCCAAGCATCGGACGCGCTTGGGGCGACTACCAGTGACAACCCCTTATCCCGCGATGCGTCCGATACACAGATAGTTCCGAGGCGGCCAAGGAGCCTCACCGCATAGCAATCGTGGTGCGAGGTGGGGGATGCGGCGAGATGGCCCCAACGGCTAGACGGAAGAGGCTGCAGGGCCGCCTCGGAATGGTCCAAGCATCGGATGCGCTTGGGGCGACTACCACTGCCAACCCCTTATCCCGCGATGCGTCCGATACACAGATAGTTCCAAGGCGGCCGAGGAGCCTCACAGCATAGCAATCAGGGTGCGAGGCGAGGGATGCGGCGAGAAAGCCCCAACGGCTAGAGGGAAGAGGCTTCAGGTCCGCCTCGGAATGGTCCAAGCATCGGACGCGCTTGGGGCGACTACCAGTGACAACCCCTTATCCCGCGACGCGTCCGATACACAGATAGTTCCAAGGCGGCCGAGGAGCCTCACCGCATAGCAATCGGGGTGCGAGGCGAGGGATGCGGCGAGAAGGACCCAACGGCTACACGGAAGAGGCTTCGGGGCCGCCTCGGAATGGTCCAAGCATCAGACGCGCTTGGGGCGACTACCAGTGACAACCCCTTATCCCGCGACGCGTCCGATACACAGATAGTTCCAAGGCGGCCGAGGAGCCTCACCGCATAGCAATCGGGGTGCGAGGCGAGGGATGCGGCGAGAAGGACCCAACGGCTAGACGGAAGAGGCTTCGGGGCCGCCTCGGAATGGTCCAAGCATCGGACGCGCTTGGGGCGACTACCAGTGACAACCCCTTATCCCGCGACGCGTCCGATACACAGATAGTTCCAAGGCGGCCGAGGAGCCTCACCGCATAGCAATCGGGGTGCGAGGCGAGGGATGCGGCGAGAAGGACCCAACGGCTAGACGGAAGAGGCTTCGGGTCCGCCTCGGAATGGTCCAAGCATCGGACGCGCTTGGGGCGACTACCAGTGACAACCCCTTATCCCGCGACGCGTCCGATACACAGATAGTTCCAAGGCGGCCGAGGAGCCTCACCGCATAGCAATCGGGGTGCGAGGCGAGGGATGCGGCGAGAAGGACCCAACGGCTAGACGGAAGAGGCTTCGGGTCCGCCTCGGAATGGTCCAAGCATCGGACGCGCTTGGGGCGACTACCAGTGACAACCCCTTATCCTGCGACGCGTCCGATACACAGATAGTTCCAAGGCGGCCGAGGAGCCTCACCGCATAGCAATCGGGGTGCGAGGCGAGGGATGCGGCGAGAAGGACCCAACGGCTAGACGGAAGAGGCTTCGGGTCCGCCTCGGAATGGTCCAAGCATCGGACGCGCTTGGGGCGACTACCAGTGACAACCCCTTATCCCGCGACGCGTCCGATACACAGATAGTTCCGAGGCGGCCGAGGAGCCTCACCGCATAGCAATCGGGGTGCGAGGCGAAGGATGCGGCGAGAAGGACCCAACGGCTAGACGGAAGAGGCTTCGGGTCCGCCTCGGAATGGTCCAAGCATCGGACGCGCTTGGGGCGACTACCAGTGACAACCCCTTATCCCGCGACGCGTCCGATACACAGATAGTTCCAAGGCGGCCGAGGAGCCTCACCGCATAGCAATCGGGGTGCGAGGCGAGGGATGCGGCGAGAAGGACCCAACGGCTAGACGGAAGAGGCTTCAGGGCCGCCTCGGAATGGTCCAAGCATCGAACGCGCTTGGGGCGACTACCAGTGACAACCCCTTATCCCGCGACGCGTCCGATACACAGATAGTTCCGAGGCGGCCGAGGAGCCTCACCGCATAGCAATCGGGGTGCGAGGCGAGGGATGCGGCGAGAAGGACCCAACGGCTAGACGGAAGAGGCTTCAGGGCCGCCTCGGAATGGTCCAAGCATCGGACGCGCTTGGGGCGACTACCAGTGACAACCCCTTATCCCGCGACGCGTCCGATACACAGATAGTTCCGAGGCGGCCGAGGAGCCTCACCGCATAGCAATCGGGGTGCGAGGCGAGGGATGCGGCGAGAAGGACCCAACGGCTAGACGGAAGAGGCTTCAGGGCCGCCTCGGAATGGTCCAAGCATCGGACGCGCTTGGGGCGACTACCAATGACAACCCCTTATCCCGCGACGCGTCCGATACACAGATAGTTCCGAGGCGGCCGAGGAGCCTCACCGCATAGCAATCGGGGTGCGAGGCGAGGGATGCGGCGAGAAGGACCCAACGGCTAGACGGAAGAGGCTTCAGGGCCGCCTCGGAATGGTCCAAGCATCGGACGCGCTTGGGGCGACTACCAATGACAACCCCTTATCCCGCGACGCGTCCGATACACAGATAGTTCCGAGGCGGCCGAGGAGCCTCACCGCATAGCAATCGGGGTGCGAGGCGAGGGATGCGGCGAGAAGGACCCAACGGCTAGACGGAAGAGGCTTCAGGGCCGCCTCGGAATGGTCCAAGCATCGGACGCGCTTGGGGCGACTACCAGTGACAACCCCTTATCCCGCGACGCGTCCGATACACAGATAGTTCCGAGGCGGCCGAGGAGCCTCACCGCATAGCAATCGGGTTGCGAGGCGAGGGATGCGGCGAGAAGGACCCAACGGCTAGACGGAAGAGGCTTCAGGGCCGCCTCGGAATGGTCCAAGCATCGGACGCGCTTGGGGCGACTACCAATGACAACCCCTTATCCCGCGACGCGTCCGATACACAGATAGTTCCGAGGCGGCCGAGGAGCCTCACCGCATAGCAATCGGGGTGCGAGGCGAGGGATGCGGCGAGAAGGACCCAACGGCTAGACGGAAGAGGCTTCAGGGCCGCCTCGGAATGGTCCAAGCATCGGACGCGCTTGGGGCGACTACCAGTGACAACCCCTTATCCCGCGACGCGTCCGATACACAGATAGTTCCGAGGCGGCCGAGGAGCCTCACCGCATAGCAATCGGGGTGCGAGGCGAGGGATGCGGCGAGAAGGACCCAACGGCTAGACGGAAGAGGCTTCAGGGCCGCCTCGGAATGGTCCAAGCATCGGACGCGCTTGGGGCGACTACCAGTGACAACCCCTTATCCCGCGACGCGTCCGATACACAGATAGTTCCAAGGCGGCCGAGGAGCCTCACCGCATAGCAATCGGGGTGCGAGGCGAGGGATGCGGCGAGAAGGACCCAACGGCTACACGGAAGAGGCTTCAGGGCCGCCTCGGAATGGTCCAAGCATCGGACGCGCTTGGGGCGACTACCAGTGACAACCCCTTATCCCGCGACGCGTCCGATACACAGATAGTTCCAAGGCGGCCGAGGAGCCTCACCGCATAGCAATCGGGGTGCGAGGCGAGGGATGCGGCGAGAAGGACCCAACGGCTAGACGGAAGAGGCTTCGGGGCCGCCTCGGAATGGTCCAAGCATCGGACGCGCTTGGGGCGACTACCAGTGACAACCCCTTATCCCGCGACGCGTCCGATACACAGATAGTTCCAAGGCGGCCGAGGAGCCTCACCGCATAGCAATCGGGGTGCGAGGCGAGGGATGCGGCGAGAAGGACCCAACGGCTAGACGGAAGAGGCTTCGGGTCCGCCTCGGAATGGTCCAAGCATCGGACGCGCTTGGGGCGACTACCAGTGACAACCCCTTATCCCGCGACGCGTCCGATACACAGATAGTTCCAAGGCGGCCGAGGAGCCTCACCGCATAGCAATCGGGGTGCGAGGCGAGGGATGCGGCGAGAAGGACCCAACAGCTAGACGGAAGAGGCTTCGGGTCCGCCTCGGAATGGTCCAAGCATCGGACGCGCTTGGGGCGACTACCAGTGACAACCCCTTATCCCGCGACGCGTCCGATACACAGATAGTTCCAAGGCGGCCGAGGAGCCTCACCGCATAGCAATCGGGGTGCGAGGCGAGGGATGCGGCGAGAAGGACCCAACGGCTAGACGGAAGAGGCTTCGGGTCCGCCTCGGAATGGTCCAAGCATCGGACGCGCTTGGGGCGACTACCAGTGACAACCCCTTATCCCGCGACGCGTCCGATACACAGATAGTTCCGAGGCGGCCGAGGAGCCTCACCGCATAGCAATCGGGGTGCGAGGCGAAGGATGCGGCGAGAAGGACCCAACGGCTAGACGGAAGAGGCTTCGGGTCCGCCTCGGAATGGTCCAAGCATCGGACGCGCTTGGGGCGACTACCAGTGACAACCCCTTATCCCGCGACGCGTCCGATACACAGATAGTTCCAAGGCGGCCGAGGAGCCTCACCGCATAGCAATCGGGGTGCGAGGCGAGGGATGCGGCGAGAAGGACCCAACGGCTAGACGGAAGAGGCTTCAGGGCCGCCTCGGAATGGTCCAAGCATCGAACGCGCTTGGGGCGACTACCAGTGACAACCCCTTATCCCGCGACGCGTCCGATACACAGATAGTTCCGAGGCGGCCGAGGAGCCTCACCGCATAGCAATCGGGGTGCGAGGCGAGGGATGCGGCGAGAAGGACCCAACGGCTAGACGGAAGAGGCTTCAGGGCCGCCTCGGAATGGTCCAAGCATCGGACGCGCTTGGGGCGACTACCAGTGACAACCCCTTATCCCGCGACGCGTCCGATACACAGATAGTTCCGAGGCGGCCGAGGAGCCTCAACGCATAGCAATCGGGGTGCGAGGCGAGGGATGCGGCGAGAAGGACCCAACGGCTAGACGGAAGAGGCTTCAGGGCCGCCTCGGAATGGTCCAAGCATCGGACGCGCTTGGGGCGACTACCAATGACAACCCCTTATCCCGCGACGCGTCCGATACACAGATAGTTCCGAGGCGGCCGAGGAGCCTCACCGCATAGCAATCGGGGTGCGAGGCGAGGGATGCGGCGAGAAGGACCCAACGGCTAGACGGAAGAGGCTTCAGGGCCGCCTCGGAATGGTCCAAGCATCGGACGCGCTTGGGGCGACTACCAGTGACAACCCCTTATCCCGCGACGCGTCCGATACACAGATAGTTCCGAGGCGGCCGAGGAGCCTCACCGCATAGCAATCGGGGTGCGAGGCGAGGGATGCGGCGAGAAGGACCCAACGGCTAGACGGAAGAGGCTTCAGGGCCGCCTCGGAATGGTCCAAGCATCGGACGCGCTTGGGGCGACTACCGTTGCCAACCCCTTATCCCGCGATGCGTCTGATACACAGATAGTTCCGAGGCGGCCGAGGAGCCTCACCGCATAGCAATCGGGTTGCGAGGCAGATTATTGGGAAGGGAACCCCCTGGGATGCGGCTCAAGCAGTGCCCAAAGGGACTGGAATGCGGAATCACATCGAGAGACCCAAATGCTATACGAGGGCTCAAATCGAATTATCGATTTGGCCACGACATGGACGCATCGGAACGACTACCTTTGCCGAACCACTCGCAATTGCATCCATACCGAAACCAATAGACATTTCCGTTAGAGCCCTCGCATAGCATTCGGGAATCTCGCATGCCCCTCTAAATCGACCAATGCTGGCGCTCAATGAAAATCCGAGCGCTACCACCGTTCGAGCGCCAGCATTGGTCGAGTTAGAGGGGCACGGGGGAGAATGCTCCAGTCAACACCTCCCCTATATAAGTTATTTGTCCGATTCTCGCACAACCGTAGTCTGCCTCGTCGAATCAAACAACGGTCCCAGATTCCGACTTCCGTTCCGTAGAGACCCAAAAGCTAGATGGAGGCTCGCAAGAAAGAGAGTCGGCGCATAGCAATCGGGTTTCTCGAACGTTTAGGGACCGAGCTCACTTGCGGATAGGGCAAAATCCGCCAAGCAACCCAAAAGCTAGACGGGGGCTCGAATCGAATCGCCTAGGCGGCCACAACAACGACGTGTTGGATCGACTACCAGTGCCAAACCATTCAGCAAGACTAGTCTGTGTCGAGGCCGGATAGAGATTCTCAGAGAGCGCCCGCATAGCATTTAGGAGACCTGCCGCGTCCCTCACACTCGACAAATGGTGGTGCACGTTTATAAATCCGAGCGATCCCAACCCTTTCAAGCACCAACATCGGTCGAGATAGAGGGGCACGGAGGGGGCTGCGTGAGACAACACAGTCCCCTATATAAGTTATTTGTCCGATTCTCACACATCCGAAGAATGGTCATCAAATCGGACAACAGCCCAAACTTCCGACTTCCGTCCCAGAAAGCCCAAGAGCTATCTAAAACGTTCATGGCCGGAACTCGATCGCGGCTATACCAGTCCGCCAAGCAACCCAAAAGCTAGACTGGAGCTCTAGTCGAATCACCTCTGTGGCCATTGCAAGGACGTGTTGGAGCGACTACCATTGCCGAACCATTCCGCAGGTCGAGTCCATACCAAGGCCGCATAGAGATTCACGATGAGCTCCTGCATAGCAATCAGGAGACTTGCCGTGTCCATCACAATCGATAAATCCTGGTGCAAGATTTTTGCATCCGAGCGCTCCAACCAGTCGAGCACCAGCATCAATCGACATAAACGGGCACGGGGGGAGGATGCTCGAGAACACTACCTCCCCTATATAAGTTATTTGTCCGATTCTCAAGCAGCCGAAGTCTGGTCATCGAATCGGGTCAAAGACCACAACTTCCGACTTTACCCACAATGCAAGTCATCGAATCGAACATCGGCCCCCGAGTCGGACTCCATGCGTATGTCAGGTCATCGGACCCAAATTCCGCCTTCCTGCGCATGGCGGGCCATCAATATCAACTCGGTCATCGGACCCAAACTCCGCCTTTTTGCGTATGGCACGCCTTCAAATCGGTCATCGGACCCAAATTCCGCCTTCCTGTGCATGGCGGGCCATCAACATCAACTCGGTCATCGGACCCAAATTCCGCCTTTCTGCGCATGGCACGCCATCAACTCGGTCATCGGACCCAAATTCCGCCTTCCTGCGCATGGCAGGTCATCGGACACAAATTCAGACCTCGCCAATATGCCTACGTATCGAATCGGTCATCGGACCCAACTTCCGACTTCATCCATACTGTAGGGTCTTTGAGGTTGGCGCGGTGCGCTCAACCCAGGGAGTCGACCCATCGAAGCATACACCTCCCCTATATAAGCTATTTGTCCGATTCCCACACCTGTGTAGTTTGCACCTCTGACCAGGACATCGACCCCAACTTCCGAACTCGACTGCAACGACGGCACCAGCGCCTTGGTGCGCACCTTGCGACGCACAGTCCCAACATTCGCCTTCCTGCACATGGCAGGTCATCGGACCCAAATTCCGACCTCGCGAGTATGCCTACATATCGAATCGGTCATCGGACCCAACTTCCGACTTCATCCATACCGTAGGGTCTTTGAGGTTGGCGCGGTGCGCTCAACCCGGGGAGTCGACCCAACGAAGCATACACCTCCCCTATATAAGCTATTTGTCCGATTCCCACACCTGTGTAGTTTGCACCTCCGATCAAGACATCGACCCCAACTTCCGAACTCACCTCCAACGACCGAACCAGCGCCTTGGTGCGCACCTTGCAACGCACAGTGCCAACATTCGCCTTCCTGCACGTGGCAGGTCATCGGACCCAAATTCCGACCTCGCGAGTATGCCTACATATCGAATCGGTCATCGGACCCAACTTCCGACTTCATCCATACCGTAGGGTCTTTGAGGTTGGCGCGGTGCGCTCAACCCGGGGAGTCGACCCAACGAAGCATACACCTCCCCTATATAAGCTATTTGTCCGATTCCCACACCTGTGTAGCTTGCACCTCCGATCAGGACATCGACCCCAACTTCCGAACTCGACTAAAAAGACCGCACCAGCGCCTTGGTGTGCACCTTGCAACGCACAGTGTCAACATTCGCCTTCCTGCACATGGCAGGTCATCGGACCCAAATTCCGACCTCATGAGCATACCTACTAATCGAATCGGTCATCGGACCCAACTTCCGACTTCATCCATACCGTAGGGTCTTTGAGGTTGGCGCGGTGCGCTCAACCTGGGGAGTCGACCCATCGAAGCATACACCTCCCCTATATAAGCTATTTGTCCGATTCCGACACCTGTGTAGTTTGCACCTCCGCTCAGGACATCGACCCCAACTTCCGAACTCGCCTGCAACGACCGAACCAGCGCCTTGGTGCGCACCAAAAGTGCGCACTTTTGGAGGGCACTTTTCTGCGCTCCAAAGGTGCGCACTTTTGGAGGGCACTTTTTGGAGGGCACTTTTCTGCGCTCCAAAGGTGCGCACTTTTGGAGGGCACTTTTTGGAGGGCACTTTTCTGCGCTCCAAAGGTGCGCACTTTTGGAGGGCACTTTTTGGAGGGCACTTTTCTGCGCTCCAAAGGTGCGCACTTTTGGAGGGCACTTTTTGGAGGGCACTTTTCTGCGCTCCAAAGGTGCGCACTTTTGGAGGGCACTTTTTGGAGGGCACTTTTCTGCGCTCCAAAGGTGCGCACTTTTGGAGGGCACTTTTTGGAGGGCACTTTTCTGCGCTCCAAAGGTGCGCACTTTTGGAGGGCACTTTTTGGAGGGCACTTTTCTGCGCTCCAAAGGTGCGCACTTTTGGAGGGCACTTTTTGGAGGGCACTTTTCTGCGCTCCAAAGGTGCGCACTTTTGGAGGGCACTTTTTGGAGGGCACTTTTCTGCGCTCCAAAGGTGCGCACTTTTGGAGGGCACTTTTTGGAGGGCACTTTTCTGCGCTCCAAAGGTGCGCACTTTTGGAGGGCACTTTTGTGCACTCCAAAGGTGCGCACTTTTGGAGGGCACTTTTCCTGTGCTCCAAAGGTGCACACCTAGGTGAGCACCTTCGACCACACCTTGTAGCACACCAAACTCTGACTTTCGACTTCATCCGCAATGCAGGGTCTTTGAGGTTGGCGCAATGCGCACAACCAGGGGAGTCGACCCATCAAACCCAACACCTCCCCTATATAAGCTATTTGTCTGATTCTCATACATGCGTAGCCTGCAGGAGCAATTAGGACATCGACCCCAACTTTCGGCTTCTAAACGAAAACAAGGTCTTTGAGGTTGGTGTAATGCGAACAACTAGGGGAGTCAACCCATCAAACCCAACACCTCCCCTATATAAGCTATTTGTCTGATTCTCATACATGTGTAGTCTACAGGAGCAATTAGGACATCGACCCCAACTTTTGACTTCTTAACGAAAACAAGGTCTTTGAGGTTGACGTAATGCGCACAACCAGGGGAGTCGACCCATCAAACCCAACACCTCCCCTATATAAGCTATTTGTCCGATTCTCATACATGTGTAGCCTGCAGGAGCCATTAGGACATTGACCCCAACTTTTGACTTCTTAACGAAAACAAGGTCTTTGAGGTTGGCGTAATGCGCACAACCAAGGGAGTTGACCCATCAAACCCAACACCTCCCCTATATAAGCTATTTGTCTGATTCTCATACATGTGTAGCCTGCAACAACGATTAGGACATCCACCCCAACTTCTGAATTCGTCTGCGTTGACCGCACCAAAGGTGCACGCCTTGGTGCTCACCAAAATCCGACTTCCGACTTCTTCTGCTATGCGGGGTCTTTGAGGTTGGCGCAGTGCGCACAACCAGGGGAGTCAACCCACCGAATGCAACACCTCCCCTATATAAGCTATTTGTCTGATTCTCATACATGCGTAGACTGCAGCAATGATTAGGACATCCACCCCAACTTTTGACTTCTTAAACAAGACAGGGTCTTTGAAGTTGGTGCAGTGCACACAACCAGGGGAGTCGACCCATCAAACGCAACACCTCCCCTATATAAAGCTATTTGTCCGATTCTCATACGTGTAGTCTGCAGCAGCGATTAGGACATCGACCCCAACTTCCGAATTCGTTTGCATTGACCGCACCAAAGGTGCACGCCTTGGTGTGCACCCTGGAGTGCACTTTGGTGCTCACCTCGGTGCACACTTTGGTGTGCACCTCGGTGTGCACCAAAGGTGCGCACCTTGGAGCGCACCAAAGGTGTACACTTTGGAGCGCACCACATAGGGTCTTTGAGAGGTTGGCGCAGTGCGCACACCAAGGTGGGTGTTGAGGTGCGTGCCGAGGTGGGTGGGTGCTAGGGTGCGCTCCATGGTGGGTGCCAGGGTGGGTGCGTGCTAGGGTGGATTCCAAAGAGGGTCATAGGGTGGGTGCCAAGGTGGGTTGGTGATATAGTGGGTTCAAAGGTGGGTACTAGGGTGGGTTCCAAGGTGGGTCACAAGTTGGGTGCCAGGATGCGTGGGTGTTAGGTTGGGTGCCAAGGTGGGCTCCTGCGTGGGTGGGTGCTAGGGTGGGTTTCAAGGTGGACGCGAGGGCGGGTGCCAAGGTGGGTAACAAGTTGGGTGTTAGGATGGGTGAGTGCTAGAGTGGGTGCCAAGGTGGGTGGGTGCTAAGGTGGATGCCAAGGTGGTTCACAGGGTGGGTGGGTTCTAGGGTGAGTTCCAAGGTGGGTCACAGGTTCAGTGCTAGGGTGGGTGTCAAGGCGGGTGTCGAGGTGCCTGGGTGCTAGGGTGTGGATGCCAATGTGGGTCATAGGGTGGGTACTAGGGTGGGCTGCAATGTGGGTGCCAAGGTGGGTAACATGCTCGGTGGGTTCTAAATTGGGTGCCAGGGTGGGTGTGCACCCACCTTGCCCGAGGTGGGTGCCAAGGTGCCAGTGTGGGTGGGTGCTAAGGTGGATGCCAAGGTGGGTGAGAAGGTGGGTGATAGGTTGAGTGGTAGGATGGGTGGGTGCCAAGATGGGTCACAGGGTGGGTGCAAGGGTGGGTAGGTGCTAGGGTTGGTGTCAGGGTGGGTGGGTGCTAGGTTGGGTTCCAAGGTGGGTGCGAGGGTGAGTGTCAAGGTGGGTCACAGGTTAGGTGCTAGGATGGGTGAGTGCTAGGGTGCAAAGGTGCCAGGGTGGGTGCTAGGATGGGTCGATGCTAGGGTGAGTGGCAAGGTGGGTCCACAAGTGTCAAGGTGGGTGCCGAGGTGGGTGCCAAGTCGGCGACTGCTATGGTGGATGCCAAGGTGGGTCACGGGGTGGGTGCCAAGTTGCTAGGTTGGGTTCCAAGGTGGGTGCCAACGTGGGTGCTAGGGTGCGTGGGTTAAAGGGTGTGTCACAACGTGGGTGCCAGGATGGGTGCGCACCCACACTGGCCAAGACGGGTGCGGGTGCAAGGTTGGGTTCCAAGCCCGGTCACAGGCTGGGTGCTAGGATGGGTGGGTGCCAAGGTGGGCACCAGGGTGGGTGCACCCACCCTGGCCAAGGTGGGTCACGGGGTGGGTCCTAGGGTGGGTAACGGGGTGGGTACTAAGGTGCGTGCCAAGGTGGGTCATAGGGTGGGTGCCAAGGTGGGCACCAGGGTGGGTGTGCACCAACCCTAGCCAGGGTAGGTCACGGGGTGGTTGTCGGGGTGGGCGTCAAGGAGCCAAGGTGGGTGGCAAGTAGCCAAGTTGCGTGCCAAGGTGGGTGTCGGGGTGGGTGCCAAGGATCCAAGGTGGGTGCCAAGGAACCAAGGTGGGTGTCTGGGTGGGTGCCGAGGTGGGAGCCAGGGTGGGTCCCAAGGTGAGTGCAAAGGTGGGTGCCAGGGTCAAGGTGAGTGCCAATGTGGGTTCCAAGGTGCCAGGGTCAGGGTGAGTGCCAATGTGGGTTCAAAGGTGCTAAGTTGGGTGCGAGGTTGGGTGCGAGGGTGGGTGGGTGCCAAGGTGTGCTAGGTGGAAGCCCGGGTGGGTCGGCATCCCATGGGTGTCGAGTTGGGTGCCTGATGGGTGCTTCTTGTCAAGTTTTAGTCGTCGGGACTCATTTCGAGCCTTAGAGGTCGTTTCTTGTCCGGTTGCCCTGTCTTCGACCTGGGAACCCAATTTTGGTCCTCGGGTCCCATTTTTTTTTGTCTCGCATCCCACTTTTGGCCTGTGGCCTTTTCGGGGTCGATTCTCGCTTTGGGCATCAGAGCATGTTTCTTCTCCTAAAACCCAATATTTGTTTATTAAGTCTCGGAACACATTTTTGTTCTCGTGGACCCATCATGGGTCTTGGAACGCATTTGTGGTCCTTGGGTCCCATTTTGCATCCCGAAACTTGTGTTTTGGTGCTTGATCCCTATTTTGGGTGCCCACCTTGCACCAAGTGCGCACCCGGGGCAAACCGAGCGCCTTGGTGCACCGGGGCAAGATCGAGCGTGCACCCGAGGCGCCCCGAACATGCACCAAGGTGCACTCGGC
Source organism: Cryptomeria japonica (assembly GCF_030272615.1). Lineage (NCBI taxonomy): Eukaryota > Viridiplantae > Streptophyta > Pinopsida > Cupressales > Cupressaceae > Cryptomeria > Cryptomeria japonica. The sequence goes on from NW_026728872.1 coordinate 120,817, forward strand.
CCACATGTGAGCGCAGGTCGTTGCGCCCGAGGTGGTGTGTGGGCACCGCGTTGCAGACGGGACACTGCACGCACACGACGCCCCCTCCAGGTGCACGCACGTAGGCCGGGCCGGGTGCACACCCGACGCCCTAGCAAGGTGCGCGCACCCGGGCAGGGCTCACACTTGGCGAACGGGGCGCACTTCGCGAGGGAGGGTGTGCACCTCGACGGGGGTGGGTGGCCGGGGTGGATTCGCACGTGGGTCGCGGTTTGCTAAGTACACACTGCGACAAGCTCATAACGGGTGCGATCATACCAGCATTAGTGCACCGGATCCCATCAGAACTCCGCAGTTAAGCGCGCTTGGGCCGGAGTAGTACTGGGATGGGTGACCTCCCGGGAAGTCCCGGTGTTGCACCCTTTTTTAGTTTTTCGCCGGGCGTCGCAATGCTATTTGAATAAACCTTTTGCCCGTTTGCGTTCTCGTCGGGGCCGGGCCGGGCCGGGGTGCGCTGCCCGCACTACCGCGCGCGCGGGGGCGACACCGAGCGCGCACCCGAGGCACCCCGAGCACACAGGCCACGGTGCAACCCGGGCGTTGTGCGCGCACCCCGGTGCGCCCGAGGTGCTGCGCGCGCACCCAGGTGAAATCGGTGTGCACCTCGGCCAGTGCGCGCTCGGTCGAGTCGCGCACGTTGGCCAAGGTGCACGGTGATGTTTCTTACTCTAAGGTTCCGCACCAGACGCCCGGGACAGGTGAGCGAAGCTGGGCGGGGCCGGGTGCGCGGCCGGGGCAGGTGCACGCAGCTGGAGAGAGCTTTGGAGCACACTTCGGAGCGCACCAATGATGCGCTCCATTCAAAAGTTTCCTGAAAAGGCAAAAAAAGTTGAGATTATAGAATTTCCCACTTGAGAGATTGTAAAAAAAAAAAATTTAAAATGAAGGAAACGCGGGTGCCAAGGTGTGCGCAGCCCAGCCAAGGTGTGCGCACCAAGGCGCCCACCCTGGCGAAGGTGCACGCAAGGTGCGCACCCGAGGCAAACCGGACAATTAACCCAACTTTCGACTTCGCGCGCACCTTGGAGCGCACTTCGGAGCGCTCCTTGGTGCGCACCAATCTTGGGCACCTCGGAGTGCACCATGGCGCCCACCAAGGTGCGCACCCGGGGCAAACCGAGCTCCGACTTCGTGCGCACCTTGGAGCGCACGAAAGGTGCGCACCATGGCGCCCACCAAGGTGCGCAGCCCAGCCAAGGCGTGCGCATCAAGGTGCGCACCCTGGCGAAGGTGCGCACCCGGGGCAAACCGAGCTCCGACTTCGTGCGCACCTTGGAGCGCACAAAAGGTGCGCAACCCAGCCAAGGTGTGCGCACCCCGGTCAAACCGAGCTCCGAATCGTGCGCACCAGAGGTGCACGCCATCGTGCGCACCTTGGAGCACACTTCGGAGCCCTCCTTGGTGCGCGCCGATGTTGCGCACCTCGGAGCGCACCCGGGGAAAACAATGCAATTAACCCGACTTTCGACTTCGTGGGCACCTCGGAGCGCTCTCGGGTTCGCACCTCGGAGCACACCGAGGTGCGCACCTTTGATGCGCTGCCTTCACCAATTTCCAGAAAAGGCAAGAAAACATTGAGAAGGTGTGCGCACCGAGGTGCCCACCCTGGCGAAGGTGCACGCGAGGTGCGCACCCGGGGCAAACCGGGCTCCGACTTCGTGCACGCCGCACCTTGGAGCACACTTCGGAGCGCTCCTTGGTGCGCACCAGGGCGCGCAACCCAGCCGAGGTGCCCACCCCGGCGAAGGTGCACGCGAGGTGCGCACCCGGGGCAAACCGGGCTCCGACTTCGTGCACGCCATGGTGCCCACCGCGGCGAAGGTGCACGCGAGGTGCGCACCCGGGGCAAACCGGGCTCCGACTTCGTGCACGCCGCACCTTGGAGCACACTTCGGAGCGCTCCTTGGTGCGCACCATGGTGCCCACCAGGGCGCGCAACCCCGCCGAAGGTGCACGCGAGGTGCGCACCCGGGGCAAACCGGGCTCCGACTTCGTGCACGCCGCACCTTGGAGCACACTTCGGAGCGCTCCTTGGTGCGCACCATGGTGCCCACCAGGGCGCGCAACCCCGCCGAAGGTGCACGCGAGGTGCGCACCCGGGGCAAACCGGGCTCCGACTTCGTGCACGCCGCACCTTGGAGCACACTTCGGAGCGCTCCTTGGTGCGCACCAGGGCGCGCAACCCAGCCGAGGTGCCCACCCCGGCGAAGGTGCACGCGAGGTGCGTACCCGGGGCAAACCGGGCTCCGACTTCGTGCACGCCGCACCTTGGAGCACACTTCGGAGCGCTCCTTGGTGCGCACCATGGTGCCCACCAGGCCGCGCAACCCAGCCAAGGTGTGCGCACCAAGGTGCACGCGAGGTGCGCACCCGGGGCAAACCGGGGTCCGACTTCGTGCACGCCGCACCTTGGAGCACACATCGGGGCGCTCCCGGGTTCGCACCGGCGTTGCGCACCGTGGTGGGCACCTCGGAGCACACCAAGGTGGGCAGCGAGGTGCGCACCTTTGATGCGATGCCTTCACTAATTTCCATAAAAGGCAAAAAAAAAACGAGATTTTAAAATTTCCGTTTTGAAAGATAGTGAGAAAAAGGGAATGCTGGTGCCATCTTGAGCCCGCCCTGGTGCGCAGCCCAGCCAAGGTGTGCGCACCAAGGTGCCCACCCTGGCGAAGGTGCGCGCCCGGGCAATTAATCCAACTTCCAACTTCGCGCGCGCCAGGGTGGGAGCGCACCCAACAACCGGGCCTGGGAAGAGCCAATGCGAGAAACCCCACCAAACGCTCTGACAAAAAAAGAGGGGGCGCTCCAGTAACCCCGCTTCGGAGCGCACCCTGGGCAAACCCAGCCAAGGTGCCCACCCCGGCCAAGGTGCAGGCGAGGTGCGCACCCGGGGCAAACCGGGCTCCGACAACGTGCACGCCGCACCTTGGAGCACACTTCGTAGCGCTCCCGGGTGCGCACCTCAGAGCACACCAAGGTGGGCAGCGAGGTGCGCACCTTTGATGCGCTGCCTTCACTAATTTCCAGAAAAGGCAAAAAAAAAAGGAGATTTTAAAATTTCCGTTTTGAAAGATAGTGAAAAAAACGGAACGCGCGTGCCATCTTGAGCCCGCCCTGGTGCGCAGCCCAGGTAAGGTGCCCACCCTGGCAAAGGTGCGCACCCGGGCAATTAACCCTACTTCCGACTTCGTGCGCGCCAGGGTGGCAACCGGGCCTCGGAAGAGCCAATGCGAGAAACCCCACCAAACGCTCCGACAAAAAAAGAGGCGGCGCTCCAATAACCCCGCTTCGGAGCGCAGCCGGGGCAAACCCAGCCAAGGTGCCCACCCCGACGAAGGTGCACGCGAGGTGCGCACCCGGGGCAAACCGGGCTCCGACAACGTGCACGCAGCACCTTGGAGCACACTTCGAAGCACTCCCGGGTGCCCACCGGCGTTGCGCACCGTGGTGGGCAGCGAGGTGCGCACCTTTGATGCGCTGCCTTCACTAATTTCCAGAAAAAGGCAAAAAAAAATGAGATTTTAAAATTTCCGTTTTGAAAGATAGTGAAAAAAAAGGAACGCGGGTGCCATCTTGAGCCCGCCCTGGTGCGCAGCCCAGGCAAGGCATGCGCACCAAGGTGCCCACCCGAGGTGCACACCCGGGGCAAACCGGGCTCCGACTTCGTGCAGGCCGCACCTTGGAGCACACTTCGGAGCGCTCCTTGGTGCGCACCATGGTGCCCACCAGGGCGCGCAACCCAGCCAAGGTCTGCACACCAAGGTGCCCACCCCGGCGAAGGTGCACGCGAGGTGCGCACCCGGGGCAAACCGGGCTCCGACTTCGTGCACGCCATGGTGCCCACCGCGGCGAAGGTGCACGCGAGGTGCGCACCCGGGGCAAACCGGGCTCCGACTTCGTGCACGCCGCACCTTGGAGCACACTTCGGAGCGCTCCTTGGTGCGCACCATGGTGCCCACCAGGGCGCGCAACCCAGCCAAGGTGTGCGCACCAAGGTGCACGCGAGGTGCGCACCCGGGGCAAACCGGGGTCCGACTTCGTGCACGCCGCACCTTGGAGCACACATCGGAGCGCTCCCAGGTTCGCACCAGCGTTGCGCACCTTTGATGCGCTGCCTTCACTAATTTCCAGAAAAGGCAAAAAAAAACGAGATTTTAAAATTTCCGTTCTGAAAGATAGTGAAAAAAACGGAACGCGGGTGCCATCTTGAGCCCTTCCTGGTGCGCAGCCCAGGCAAGTTGTGCGCACCAAGGTGCCCACCCTGGCGGAGGTGCGCGCCCGGGGCAATCCGGGCTCCGACTTCGTGCACTGCATGGTGCCCACCAAGGCGCGCAACCCAGCCAAGGTGCCCACCGCAGCGAAGGTGCACGCGAGGTGCGCACCCGAGGTGCACACCCGGGGCAAACCGGGCTCCGACTTCGTGCACGCCGCACCTTGGAGCACACTTCAGAGCGCTCCTTGGTGCGCACCAAGGCGCGCAACCCAGCCGAGGTGCCCACCCCGGCGAAGGTGCACGCGAGGTGCGCACCCGGGGCAAACCGGGCTCCGACTTCGTGCACGCCATGGTGCCCACCGCGGCGAAGGTGCGCACCCGGGGCAAACCGGGCTCCGACTTCGTGCACGCCGCACCTTGGAGCACACTTCGGAGCGCTCCTTGGTGCGCACCATGGTGCCCACCAGGCCGCGCAACCCAGCCAAGGTGTGCGCACCAAGGTGCACGCGAGGTGCGCACCCGGGGCAAACCGGGGTCCGACTTCGTGCACGCCGCACCTTGGAGCACACATCGGGGCGCTCCCGGGTTCGCACCGGCGTTGCGCACCGTGGTGGGCACCTCGGAGCACACCAAGGTGGGCAGCGAGGTGCGCACCTTTGATGCGATGCCTTCACTAATTTCCATAAAAGGCAAAAAAAAAACGAGATTTTAAAATTTCCGTTTTGAAAGATAGTGAGAAAAAGGGAATGCTGGTGCCATCTTGAGCCCGCCCTGGTGCGCAGCCCAGCCAAGGTTTGCGCACCAAGGTGCCCACCCTGGCGAAGGTGCGCGCCCGGGCAATTAACCCAACTTCCAACTTCGCGCGCGCCAGGGTGGGAGCGCACCCAACAACCGGGCCTGGGAAGAGCCAATGCGAGAAACCCCACCAAACTCTCTGACAAAAAAAGAGGGGGCGCTCCAGTAACCCCGCTTCGGAGCGCACCCTGGGCAAACCCAGCCAAGGTGCCCACCCCGGCCAAGGTGCAGGCGAGGTGCGCACCCGGGGCAAACCGGGCTCCGACAACGTGCACGCCGCACCTTGGAGCACACTTCGTAGCGCTCCCGGGTGCGCACCTCAGAGCACACCAAGGTGGGCAGCGAGGTGCGCACCTTTGATGCGCTGCCTTCACTAATTTCCAGAAAAGGCAAAAAAAAAAGGAGATTTTAAAATTTCCGTTTTGAAAGATAGTGAAAAAAACGGAACGCGCGTGCCATCTTGAGCCCGCCCTGGTGCGCAGCCCAGGTAAGGTGCCACCCTGGCAAAGGTGCGCACCCGGGCAATTAACCCTACTTCCGACTTCGTGCGCGCCAGGGTGGCAACCGGGCCTCGGAAGAGCCAATGCGAGAAACCCCACCAAACGCTCCGACAAAAAAAGAGGCGGCGCTCCAATAACCCCGCTTCGGAGCGCAGCCGGGGCAAACCAAGCCAAGGTGCCCACCCCGACGAAGGTGCACGCGAGGTGCGCACCCGGGGCAAACCGGGCTCCGACAACGTGCACGCAGCACCTTGGAGCACACTTCGAAGCACTCCCGGGTGCCCACCGACGTTGCGCACCGTGGTGGGCAGCGAGGTGCGCACCTTTGATGCGCTGCCTTCACTAATTTCCAGAAAAAGGCAAAAAAAAATGAGATTTTAAAATTTCCGTTTTGAAAGATAGTGAAAAAAAAGGAACGCGGGTGCCATCTTGAGCCCGCCCTGGTGCGCAGCCCAGGCAAGGCATGCGCACCAAGGTGCCCACCCGAGGTGCACACCCGGGGCAAACCGGGCTCCGACTTCGTGCAGGCCGCACCTTGGAGCACACTTCGGAGCGCTCCTTGGTGCGCACCATGGTGCCCACCAGGGCGCACCCGAGGCAAACCGGGCTCCGACTTCGTGCACGCCGCACCTTGGAGCACACATCGGAGCGCTCCCAGGTTCGCACCAGCGTTGCGCACCTTTGATGCGCTGCCTTCACTAATTTCCAGAAAAGGCAAAAAAAAACGATATTTTAAAATTTCCGTTCTGAAAGATAGTGAAAAAAACGGAACGCGGGTGCCATCTTGAGCCCTTCCTGATGCGCAGCCCAGGCAAGTTGTGCGCACCAAGGTGCCCACCCTGGCGGAGGTGCGCGCCCGGGGCAAACCGGGCTCCGACTTCGTGCACTGCATGGTGCCCACCAAGGCGCGCAACCCAGCCAAGGTGCCCACCGCAGCGAAGGTGCACGCGAGGTGCGCACCCGAGGTGCACACCCGGGGCAAACCGGGCTCCGACTTCGTGCACGCCGCACCTTGGAGCACACTTCAGAGCGCTCCTTGGTACGCACCAGGGCGCGCAACCCAGCCAAGGTGCTCACCCCGGCGAAGGTGCACGCGAGGTGCGCACCCGGGGCAAACCGGGCTCGGACTTCGTGCACGCCGCACCTTGGAGCACACATCGGAGCGCTCCCGGGTTCGCACCAGCATTGCGCACCTTTGATGCGCTGCCTTCACTAATTTCCAGAAAAGGCAAAAAAAAGAAAAAAATGAGATTTTAAAATTTCCGTTTTGAAAGATAGTGAAAAAAACGGAACGCGGGTGCCATCTTGAGCCCGCCCTGGTGTGCAGCCCAGGCAAGTTGTGCGCACCAAGGCACCCACCCTGGCCAAGGTGGGTCACGGGGTGGGTCCTAGGGTGGGTAACGGGGTGGGTACTAAGGTGCGTGCCAAGGTGGGTCATAGGGTGGGTGCCAAGGTGGGCACCAGGGTGGGTGTGCACCAACCCTAGCCAGGGTAGGTCACGGGGTGGTTGTCGGGGTGGGCGTCAAGGAGCCAAGGTGGGTGGCAAGTAGCCAAGTTGCGTGCCAAGGTGGGTGTCGGGGTGGGTGCCAAGGATCCAAGGTGGGTGCCAAGGAACCAAGGTGGGTGTCTGGGTGGGTGCCGAGGTGGGAGCCAGGGTGGGTCCCAAGGTGAGTGCAAAGGTGGGTGCCAGGGTCAAGGTGAGTGCCAATGTGGGTTCCAAGGTGCCAGGGTCAGGGTGAGTGCCAATGTGGGTTCAAAGGTGCTAAGTTGGGTGCGAGGTTGGGTGCGAGGGTGGGTGGGTGCCAAGGTGTGCTAGGTGGAAGCCCGGGTGGGTCGGCATCCCATGGGTGTCGAGTTGGGTGCCTGATGGGTGCTTCTTGTCAAGTTTTAGTCGTCGGGACTCATTTCGAGCCTTAGAGGTCGTTTCTTGTCCGGTTGCCCTGTCTTCGACCTGGGAACCCAATTTTGGTCCTCGGGTCCCATTTTTTTTTGTCTCGCATCCCACTTTTGGCCTGTGGCCTTTTCGGGGTCGATTCTCGTTTTGGGCATCAGAGCATGTTTCTTCTCCTAAAACCCAATATTTGTTTATTAAGTCTCGGAACACATTTTTGTTCTCGTGGACCCATCATGGGTCTTGGAACGCATTTGTGGTCCTTGGGTCCCATTTTGCATCCCGAAACTTGTGTTTTGGTGCTTGATCCCTATTTTGGGTGCCCACCTTGCACCAAGTGCGCACCCGGGGCAAACCGAGCGCCTTGGTGCACCGGGGCAAGATCGAGCGTGCACCCGAGGCGCCCCGAACATGCACCAAGGTGCACTCGGCCCACATGTGAGCGCAGGTCGTTGCGCCCGAGGTGGTGTGTGGGCACCGCGTTGCAGACGGGACACTGCACGCACACGACGCCCCCTACAGGTGCACGCACGTAGGCCGGGCCGGGTGCACACCCGACGCCCTAGCAAGGTGCGCGCACCCGGGCAGGGCTCACACTTGGCGAACGGGGCGCACTTCGCGAGGGAGGGTGTGCACCTCGACGGGGGTGGGTGGCCGGGGTGGATTCGCACGTGGGTCGCGGTTTGCTAAGTACACACTGCGACAAGCTCATAACGGGTGCGATCATACCAGCGTTAGTGCACCGGATCCCATCAGAACTCCGCAGTTAAGCGCGCTTGGGCCGGAGTAGTACTGGGATGGGTGACCTCCCGGGAAGTCCCGGTGTTGCACCCTTTTTTAGTTTTTCGCCGGGCATCGCAATGCTATTTGAATAAACCTTTTGCCCGTTTGCGTTCTCGTCGGGGCCGGGCCGGGCCGGGGTGCGCTGCCCGCACTACCGCGCGCGCGGGGGCGACACCGAGCGCGCACCCGAGGCGCCCCGAGCACACAGGCCACGGTGCAACCCGGGCGTTGTGCGCGCACCCCGGTGCGCCCGAGGTGCTGCGCGCGCACCCAGGTGAAATCGGTGTGCACCTCGGCCAGTGCGCGCTCGGTCGAGTCGCGCACGTTGGCCAAGGTGCACGGTGATGTTTCTTACTCTAAGGTTCCGCACCAGACGCCCGGGACAGGTGAGCGAAGCTGGGCGGGGCCGGGTGCGCGGCCGGGGCAGGTGCACGCAGCTGGAGAGAGCTTTGGAGCACACTTCGGAGCGCACCAATGATGCGCTCCATTCAAAAGTTTCCTGAAAAGGCAAAAAAAGTTGAGATTATAGAATTTCCCACTTGAGAGATTGTAAAAAAAAAAAATTTAAAATGAAGGAAACGCGGGTGCCAAGGTGTGCGCAGCCCAGCCAAGGTGTGCGCACCAAGGCGCCCACCCTGGCGAAGGTGCACGCAAGGTGCGCACCCGAGGCAAACCGGACAATTAACCCAACTTTCGACTTCGCGCGCACCTTGGAGCGCACTTCGGAGCGCTCCTTGGTGCGCACCAATCTTGGGCACCTCGGAGTGCACCATGGCGCCCACCAAGGTGCGCACCCGGGGCAAACCGAGCTCCGACTTCGTGCGCACCTTGGAGCGCACGAAAGGTGCGCACCATGGCGCCCACCAAGGTGCGCAGCCCAGCCAAGGCGTGCGCATCAAGGTGCGCACCCTGGCGAAGGTGCGCACCCGGGGCAAACCGAGCTCCGACTTCGTGCGCACCTTGGAGCGCACAAAAGGTGCGCAACCCAGCCAAGGTGTGCGCACCCCGGTCAAACCGAGCTCCGAATCGTGCGCACCAGAGGTGCACGCCATCGTGCGCACCTTGGAGCACACTTCGGAGCCCTCCTTGGTGCGCGCCGATGTTGCGCACCTCGGAGCGCACCCGGGGAAAACAATGCAATTAACCCGACTTTCGACTTCGTGGGCACCTCGGAGCGCTCTCGGGTTCGCACCTCGGAGCACACCGAGGTGCGCACCTTTGATGCGCTGCCTTCACCAATTTCCAGAAAAGGCAAGAAAACATTGAGAAGGTGTGCGCACCGAGGTGCCCACCCTGGCGAAGGTGCACGCGAGGTGCGCACCCGGGGCAAACCGGGCTCCGACTTCGTGCACGCCGCACCTTGGAGCACACTTCGGAGCGCTCCTTGGTGCGCACCAGGGCGCGCAACCCAGCCGAGGTGCCCACCCCGGCGAAGGTGCACGCGAGGTGCGCACCCGGGGCAAACCGGGCTCCGACTTCGTGCACGCCATGGTGCCCACCGCGGCGAAGGTGCACGCGAGGTGCGCACCCGGGGCAAACCGGGCTCCGACTTCGTGCACGCCGCACCTTGGAGCACACTTCGGAGCGCTCCTTGGTGCGCACCATGGTGCCCACCAGGGCGCGCAACCCCGCCGAAGGTGCACGCGAGGTGCGCACCCGGGGCAAACCGGGCTCCGACTTCGTGCACGCCGCACCTTGGAGCACACTTCGGAGCGCTCCTTGGTGCGCACCATGGTGCCCACCAGGGCGCGCAACCCCGCCGAAGGTGCACGCGAGGTGCGCACCCGGGGCAAACCGGGCTCCGACTTCGTGCACGCCGCACCTTGGAGCACACTTCGGAGCGCTCCTTGGTGCGCACCAGGGCGCGCAACCCAGCCGAGGTGCCCACCCCGGCGAAGGTGCACGCGAGGTGCGTACCCGGGGCAAACCGGGCTCCGACTTCGTGCACGCCGCACCTTGGAGCACACTTCGGAGCGCTCCTTGGTGCGCACCATGGTGCCCACCAGGCCGCGCAACCCAGCCAAGGTGTGCGCACCAAGGTGCACGCGAGGTGCGCACCCGGGGCAAACCGGGGTCCGACTTCGTGCACGCCGCACCTTGGAGCACACATCGGGGCGCTCCCGGGTTCGCACCGGCGTTGCGCACCGTGGTGGGCACCTCGGAGCACACCAAGGTGGGCAGCGAGGTGCGCACCTTTGATGCGATGCCTTCACTAATTTCCATAAAAGGCAAAAAAAAAACGAGATTTTAAAATTTCCGTTTTGAAAGATAGTGAGAAAAAGGGAATGCTGGTGCCATCTTGAGCCCGCCCTGGTGCGCAGCCCAGCCAAGGTGTGCGCACCAAGGTGCCCACCCTGGCGAAGGTGCGCGCCCGGGCAATTAACCCAACTTCCAACTTCGCGCGCGCCAGGGTGGGAGCGCACCCAACAACCGGGCCTGGGAAGAGCCAATGCGAGAAACCCCACCAAACGCTCTGACAAAAAAAGAGGGGGCGCTCCAGTAACCCCGCTTCGGAGCGCACCCTGGGCAAACCCAGCCAAGGTGCCCACCCCGGCCAAGGTGCAGGCGAGGTGCGCACCCGGGGCAAACCGGGCTCCGACAACGTGCACGCCGCACCTTGGAGCACACTTCGTAGCGCTCCCGGGTGCGCACCTCAGAGCACACCAAGGTGGGCAGCGAGGTGCGCACCTTTGATGCGCTGCCTTCACTAATTTCCAGAAAAGGCAAAAAAAAAAGGAGATTTTAAAATTTCCGTTTTGAAAGATAGTGAAAAAAACGGAACGCGCGTGCCATCTTGAGCCCGCCCTGGTGCGCAGCCCAGGTAAGGTGCCCACCCTGGCAAAGGTGCGCACCCGGGCAATTAACCCTACTTCCGACTTCGTGCGCGCCAGGGTGGCAACCGGGCCTCGGAAGAGCCAATGCGAGAAACCCCACCAAACGCTCCGACAAAAAAAGAGGCGGCGCTCCAATAACCCCGCTTCGGAGCGCAGCCGGGGCAAACCCAGCCAAGGTGCCCACCCCGACGAAGGTGCACGCGAGGTGCGCACCCGGGGCAAACCGGGCTCCGACAACGTGCACGCAGCACCTTGGAGCACACTTCGAAGCACTCCCGGGTGCCCACCGGCGTTGCGCACCGTGGTGGGCAGCGAGGTGCGCACCTTTGATGCGCTGCCTTCACTAATTTCCAGAAAAAGGCAAAAAAAAATGAGATTTTAAAATTTCCGTTTTGAAAGATAGTGAAAAAAAAGGAACGCGGGTGCCATCTTGAGCCCGCCCTGGTGCGCAGCCCAGGCAAGGCATGCGCACCAAGGTGCCCACCCGAGGTGCACACCCGGGGCAAACCGGGCTCCGACTTCGTGCAGGCCGCACCTTGGAGCACACTTCGGAGCGCTCCTTGGTGCGCACCATGGTGCCCACCAGGGCGCGCAACCCAGCCAAGGTCTGCACACCAAGGTGCCCA
>NW_026728872.1:142500-165000 GCF_030272615.1 Cryptomeria japonica
CAGGTCAAATCCAAGAGTTCCGAAGACTACCTCCAGGAACAATCGGGAACAAGACCGATTACAAGTCGTCGAGTCTGTTACTGGGCGAACACGAGATGCGCACAGGAAATCGATCAGCCCTCACAATGGCCCAAGGCCAGAGATCGGACTGCTACGATTTACCCCAACAATCATCGTGCCACTCTTCGCAGAGAGGTGATAGACGCCAACGAGCCCGCGCATAGCAATCGAGGTGTAAAAAGGGCGTTGAAGGCAGGAAGCCTGGACGAAAGAGGCTACGAGGTCACCTCGAAGCGGTCTAAGAATCGGGCGCACTTGGGGCGACTACCAGTGCCAACCCCTTATCCCGCGGTGCGTCCGACACACAGAAATTTCCAAGGCGGCCAAGGAGCCTCCCCGCATAGCAATCGGGGTGTGAGGTTACGGATGCAGCATTGATAGCAATCGAGGTGTGAGGCGAAGGATGCAGAAGTGAGAGCCGAGGGATGTAGCAGAGATAGCAATCGGGGTGTGTGATGCAGAAGAGATAGCAATCGAGGTGTGCGGTGGGAAGGGCCCAGCAGCCAGAATGCATGAAGCGACGGATGAAGCAGTGATGACAACCGGGCTGTGAGGAGAGGAGGGATGCAGCCAAGAAAGCAATCAGGGCTCGAGGCAAGGGATGCATCAAGGATAGCAATCATGTTGTGAGGCGAGATTCCAAAGGCTAAACGTGAGAGGCTGCAGGGTCGACTCAGAGAGGTCTATGCATGTGAGAGGCTGAAAGCAAGGTCGACTCGGAGCGGTCTATGCATCGGGCGCGCTTGGGGCGACTACCAGTGCCAACCCCTTATCCCGCGACGCGTCCGACAAAGAGAACGTTCCAAGGCGGCAGAGGAGGTTACCAGCCGAAGGATGCAGTAGCAATAACAGGTATAGTTCCGCGGCGGCCGAGAAGACTCACCGCATAGGAATCGGGATGCGAGGCGAGGGATGCGGCGGGAAGGCCCCGACGGCTAAACGGAAGAGGCTGCAGGGCCGCCTCGGAATGGTCCAAGCATCGGATGCGATTGGGACGACTACCAGTGCCAACCCCTTATCCCGCGATGCGTCCGATACACAGATAGTTCCAAGGCGGCCGAGGAGCCTCACCGCATATCAATCGGGGTGCGAGGCGAGGGATGGGGCGGGAAGGCCCCAACGGCTAGACGGAAGAGGCTTCAGGGCCACCTCGGAATGGTCCAAGCATCGGACGCGCTTGGGGCGACTGCCAGTGCCAACCCCTTATCCCGCGATGCGTCCGATACACAGATGGTTCCAAGGCGGCCGAGGAGCCTCACCGCATAGCAATCGGGGGTGCGAGGCGAGGGATGGGGCGGGAAGGCCCCAACGGCTAGACGGAAGAGGCTTCAGGGCCGCCTAGGAATGGTCCAAGCATCGGACACGCTTGGGGCGACTACCAGTGACAGCCCCCTATCCCGCGATGCGTCCGATACGAAGATGGTTCCAAGGCGGCCGAGGAGCCTCACCGCATAGCAATCGGGGTGCGAGGTGGGGGATGCGGCGAGATGGCCCCAACGGCTAGACGGAAGAGGCCACAGGGCCGCGTCGGAATAGTCCAAGCATCGGACGCGCTTGGGGCGACTACCAGTGACAACCCCTTATCCCGCGATGCGTCCGATACGAAGATAGTTCCAAGGCGGCCGAGGAGCCTCACCGCATAGCAATCGGGGTGCGAGGTGGGGGATGCGGCGAGATGGCCCCAACGGCTAGACGGAAGAGGCTGCAGGGCCGCCTCGGAATAGTCCAAGCATCGGACGCGCTTGGGGCCACTACCAGTGACAACCCCTTATCCCGCGATGCGTCCGATACGAAGATAGTTCCAAGGCGGCCGAAGAGCCTCACCGCATAGCAATCGGGGTGCGAGGTGGGGGATGCGGCGAGATGGCCCCAACGGCTAGACGGAAGAGGCCACAGGGCCGCCTCGGAATAGTCCAAGCATCGGACGCGCTTGGGGCGACTACCAGTGACAACCCCTTATCCCGCGATGCGTCCGATACGAAGATAGTTCCCAGGCGGCCGAGGAGCCTCACCGCATAGCAATCGGGGTGCGAGGCGAGGGATGCGGCGAGATGGCCCCAAAGGCTAGACGGAAGAGGCTGCAGGGCTGCCTCGGAATAGTCCAAGCATCGGACGCGCTTGGGGCGACTACCACTGCCAACCCCTTATCCCGCGATGCGTCCGATACACAGATAGTTCCGAGGCGGCCGAGGAGGTGGGGGATGCAGCGAGATGGCCCCAACGGCTAGACGGAAGAGGCTGCAGGGCCGCCTCGGAATAGTCCAAGCATCGGACGCGCTTGGGGCGACTACCAGTGACAACCCCTTATCCCGCGATGCGTCCGATACACAGATAGTTCCGAGGCGGCCAAGGAGCCTCACCGCATAGCAATCGTGGTGCGAGGTGGGGGATGCGGCGAGATGGCCCCAACGGCTAGACGGAAGAGGCTGCAGGGCCGCCTCGGAATGGTCCAAGCATCGGATGCGCTTGGGGCGACTACCACTGCCAACCCCTTATCCCGCGATGCGTCCGATACACAGATAGTTCCAAGGCGGCCGAGGAGCCTCACAGCATAGCAATCAGGGTGCGAGGCGAGGGATGCGGCGAGAAAGCCCCAACGGCTAGACGGAAGAGGCTTCAGGTCCGCCTCGGAATGGTCCAAGCATCGGACGCGCTTGGGGCGACTACCAGTGACAACCCCTTATCCCGCGACGCGTCCGATACACAGATAGTTCCAAGGCGGCCGAGGAGCCTCACCGCATAGCAATCGGGGTGCGAGGCGAGGGATGCGGCGAGAAGGACCCAACGGCTACACGGAAGAGGCTTCGGGGCCGCCTCGGAATGGTCCAAGCATCGGACGCGCTTGGGGCGACTACCAGTGACAACCCCTTATCCCGCGACGCGTCCGATACACAGATAGTTCCAAGGCGGCCGAGGAGCCTCACCGCATAGCAATCGGGGTGCGAGGCGAGGGATGCGGCGAGAAGGACCCAACGGCTAGACGGAAGAGGCTTCGGGGCCGCCTCGGAATGGTCCAAGCATCGGACGCGCTTGGGGCGACTACCAGTGACAACCCCTTATCCCGCGACGCGTCCGATACACAGATAGTTCCAAGGCGGCCGAGGAGCCTCACCGCATAGCAATCGGGGTGCGAGGCGAGGGATGCGGCGAGAAGGACCCAACGGCTAGACGGAAGAGGCTTCGGGTCCGCCTCGGAATGGTCCAAGCATCGGACGCGCTTGGGGCGACTACCAGTGACAACCCCTTATCCCGCGACGCGTCCGATACACAGATAGTTCCAAGGCGGCCGAGGAGCCTCACCGCATAGCAATCGGGGTGCGAGGCGAGGGATGCGGCGAGAAGGACCCAACGGCTAGACGGAAGAGGCTTCGGGTCCGCCTCGGAATGGTCCAAGCATCGGACGCGCTTGGGGCGACTACCAGTGACAACCCCTTATCCCGCGACGCGTCCGATACACAGATAGTTCCAAGGCGGCCGAGGAGCCTCACCGCATAGCAATCGGGGTGCGAGGCGAGGGATGCGGCGAGAAGGACCCAACGGCTAGACGGAAGAGGCTTCGGGTCCGCCTCGGAATGGTCCAAGCATCGGACGCGCTTGGGGCGACTACCAGTGACAACCCCTTATCCCGCGACGCGTCCGATACACAGATAGTTCCGAGGCGGCCGAGGAGCCTCACCGCATAGCAATCGGGGTGCGAGGCGAAGGATGCGGCGAGAAGGACCCAACGGCTAGACGGAAGAGGCTTCGGGTCCGCCTCGGAATGGTCCAAGCATCGGACGCGCTTGGGGCGACTACCAGTGACAACCCCTTATCCCGCGACGCGTCCGATACACAGATAGTTCCAAGGCGGCCGAGGAGCCTCACCGCATAGCAATCGGGGTGCGAGGCGAGGGATGCGGCGAGAAGGACCCAACGGCTAGACGGAAGAGGCTTCAGGGCCGCCTCGGAATGGTCCAAGCATCGAACGCGCTTGGGGCGACTACCAGTGACAACCCCTTATCCCGCGACGCGTCCGATACACAGATAGTTCCGAGGCGGCCGAGGAGCCTCACCGCATAGCAATCGGGGTGCGAGGCGAGGGATGCGGCGAGAAGGACCCAACGGCTAGACGGAAGAGGCTTCAGGGCCGCCTCGGAATGGTCCAAGCATCGGACGCGCTTGGGGCGACTACCAGTGACAACCCCTTATCCCGCGACGCGTCCGATACACAGATAGTTCCGAGGCGGCCGAGGAGCCTCACCGCATAGCAATCGGGGTGCGAGGCGAGGGATGCGGCGAGAAGGACCCAACGGCTAGACGGAAGAGGCTTCAGGGCCGCCTCGGAATGGTCCAAGCATCGGACGCGCTTGGGGCGACTACCAATGACAACCCCTTATCCCGCGACGCGTCCGATACACAGATAGTTCCGAGGCGGCCGAGGAGCCTCACCGCATAGCAATCGGGGTGCGAGGCGAGGGATGCGGCGAGAAGGACCCAACGGCTAGACGGAAGAGGCTTCAGGGCCGCCTCGGAATGGTCCAAGCATCGGACGCGCTTGGGGCGACTACCAGTGACAACCCCTTATCCCGCGACGCGTCCGATACACAGATAGTTCCGAGGCGGCCGAGGAGCCTCACCGCATAGCAATCGGGGTGCGAGGCGAGGGATGCGGCGAGAAGGACCCAACGGCTAGACGGAAGAGGCTTCAGGGCCGCCTCGGAATGGTCCAAGCATCGGACGCGCTTGGGGCGACTACCGTTGCCAACCCCTTATCCCGCGATGCGTCTGATACACAGATAGTTCCGAGGCGGCCGAGGAGCCTCACCGCATAGCAATCGGGTTGCGAGGCAGATTATTGGGAAGGGAACCCCCTGGGATGCGGCTCAAGCAGTGCCCAAAGGGACTGGAATGCGGAATCACATCGAGAGACCCAAATGCTATACGAGGGCTCAAATCGAATTATCGATTTGGCCACGACATGGACGCATCGGAACGACTACCTTTGCCGAACCACTCGCAATTGCATCCATACCGAAACCAATAGACATTTCCGTTAGAGCCCTCGCATAGCATTCGGGAATCTCGCATGCCCCTCTAAATCGACCAATGCTGGCGCTCAATGAAAATCCGAGCGCTACCACCGTTCGAGCGCCAGCATTGGTCGAGTTAGAGGGGCACGGGGGAGAATGCTCCAGTCAACACCTCCCCTATATAAGTTATTTGTCCGATTCTCGCACAACCGTAGTCTGCCTCGTCGAATCAAACAACGGTCCCAGATTCCGACTTCCGTTCCGTAGAGACCCAAAAGCTAGATGGAGGCTCGCAAGAAAGAGAGTCGGCGCATAGCAATCGGGTTTCTCGAACGTTTAGGGACCGAGCTCACTTGCGGATAGGGCAAAATCCGCCAAGCAACCCAAAAGCTAGACGGGGGCTCGAATCGAATCGCCTAGGCGGCCACAACAACGACGTGTTGGATCGACTACCAGTGCCAAACCATTCAGCAAGACTAGTCTGTGTCGAGGCCGGATAGAGATTCTCAGAGAGCGCCCGCATAGCATTTAGGAGACCTGCCGCGTCCCTCACACTCGACAAATGGTGGTGCACGTTTATAAATCCGAGCGATCCCAACCCTTTCAAGCACCAACATCGGTCGAGATAGAGGGGCACGGAGGGGGCTGCGTGAGACAACACAGTCCCCTATATAAGTTATTTGTCCGATTCTCACACATCCGAAGAATGGTCATCAAATCGGACAACAGCCCAAACTTCCGACTTCCGTCCCAGAAAGCCCAAGAGCTATCTAAAACGTTCATGGCCGGAACTCGATCGCGGCTATACCAGTCCGCCAAGCAACCCAAAAGCTAGACTGGAGCTCTAGTCGAATCACCTCTGTGGCCATTGCAAGGACGTGTTGGAGCGACTACCATTGCCGAACCATTCCGCAGGTCGAGTCCATACCAAGGCCGCATAGAGATTCACGATGAGCTCCTGCATAGCAATCAGGAGACTTGCCGTGTCCATCACAATCGATAAATCCTGGTGCAAGATTTTTGCATCCGAGCGCTCCAACCAGTCGAGCACCAGCATCAATCGACATAAACGGGCACGGGGGGAGGATGCTCGAGAACACTACCTCCCCTATATAAGTTATTTGTCCGATTCTCAAGCAGCCGAAGTCTGGTCATCGAATCGGGTCAAAGACCACAACTTCCGACTTTACCCACAATGCAAGTCATCGAATCGAACATCGGCCCCCGAGTCGGACTCCATGCGTATGTCAGGTCATCGGACCCAAATTCCGCCTTCCTGCGCATGGCGGGCCATCAATATCAACTCGGTCATCGGACCCAAACTCCGCCTTTTTGCGTATGGCACGCCTTCAAATCGGTCATCGGACCCAAATTCCGCCTTCCTGTGCATGGCGGGCCATCAACATCAACTCGGTCATCGGACCCAAATTCCGCCTTTCTGCGCATGGCACGCCATCAACTCGGTCATCGGACCCAAATTCCGCCTTCCTGCGCATGGCAGGTCATCGGACACAAATTCAGACCTCGCCAATATGCCTACGTATCGAATCGGTCATCGGACCCAACTTCCGACTTCATCCATACTGTAGGGTCTTTGAGGTTGGCGCGGTGCGCTCAACCCAGGGAGTCGACCCATCGAAGCATACACCTCCCCTATATAAGCTATTTGTCCGATTCCCACACCTGTGTAGTTTGCACCTCTGACCAGGACATCGACCCCAACTTCCGAACTCGACTGCAACGACGGCACCAGCGCCTTGGTGCGCACCTTGCGACGCACAGTCCCAACATTCGCCTTCCTGCACATGGCAGGTCATCGGACCCAAATTCCGACCTCGCGAGTATGCCTACATATCGAATCGGTCATCGGACCCAACTTCCGACTTCATCCATACCGTAGGGTCTTTGAGGTTGGCGCGGTGCGCTCAACCCGGGGAGTCGACCCAACGAAGCATACACCTCCCCTATATAAGCTATTTGTCCGATTCCCACACCTGTGTAGTTTGCACCTCCGATCAAGACATCGACCCCAACTTCCGAACTCGCCTCCAACGACCGAACCAGCGCCTTGGTGCGCACCTTGCAACGCACAGTGCCAACATTCGCCTTCCTGCACGTGGCAGGTCATCGGACCCAAATTCCGACCTCGCGAGTATGCCTACATATCGAATCGGTCATCGGACCCAACTTCCGACTTCATCCATACCGTAGGGTCTTTGAGGTTGGCGCGGTGCGCTCAACCCGGGGAGTCGACCCAACGAAGCATACACCTCCCCTATATAAGCTATTTGTCCGATTCCCACACCTGTGTAGCTTGCACCTCCGATCAGGACATCGACCCCAACTTCCGAACTCGACTAAAAAGACCGCACCAGCGCCTTGGTGTGCACCTTGCAACGCACAGTGTCAACATTCGCCTTCCTGCACATGGCAGGTCATCGGACCCAAATTCCGACCTCATGAGCATACCTACTAATCGAATCGGTCATCGGACCCAACTTCCGACTTCATCCATACCGTAGGGTCTTTGAGGTTGGCGCGGTGCGCTCAACCTGGGGAGTCGACCCATCGAAGCATACACCTCCCCTATATAAGCTATTTGTCCGATTCCGACACCTGTGTAGTTTGCACCTCCGCTCAGGACATCGACCCCAACTTCCGAACTCGCCTGCAACGACCGAACCAGCGCCTTGGTGCGCACCAAAAGTGCGCACTTTTGGAGGGCACTTTTCTGCGCTCCAAAGGTGCGCACTTTTGGAGGGCACTTTTTGGAGGGCACTTTTCTGCGCTCCAAAGGTGCGCACTTTTGGAGGGCACTTTTTGGAGGGCACTTTTCTGCGCTCCAAAGGTGCGCACTTTTGGAGGGCACTTTTTGGAGGGCACTTTTCTGCGCTCCAAAGGTGCGCACTTTTGGAGGGCACTTTTTGGAGGGCACTTTTCTGCGCTCCAAAGGTGCGCACTTTTGGAGGGCACTTTTTGGAGGGCACTTTTCTGCGCTCCAAAGGTGCGCACTTTTGGAGGGCACTTTTTGGAGGGCACTTTTCTGCGCTCCAAAGGTGCGCACTTTTGGAGGGCACTTTTTGGAGGGCACTTTTCTGCGCTCCAAAGGTGCGCACTTTTGGAGGGCACTTTTTGGAGGGCACTTTTCTGCGCTCCAAAGGTGCGCACTTTTGGAGGGCACTTTTTGGAGGGCACTTTTCTGCGCTCCAAAGGTGCGCACTTTTGGAGGGCACTTTTTGGAGGGCACTTTTCTGCGCTCCAAAGGTGCGCACTTTTGGAGGGCACTTTTGTGCACTCCAAAGGTGCGCACTTTTGGAGGGCACTTTTCCTGTGCTCCAAAGGTGCACACCTAGGTGAGCACCTTCGACCACACCTTGTAGCACACCAAACTCTGACTTTCGACTTCATCCGCAATGCAGGGTCTTTGAGGTTGGCGCAATGCGCACAACCAGGGGAGTCGACCCATCAAACCCAACACCTCCCCTATATAAGCTATTTGTCTGATTCTCATACATGCGTAGCCTGCAGGAGCAATTAGGACATCGACCCCAACTTTCGGCTTCTAAACGAAAACAAGGTCTTTGAGGTTGGTGTAATGCGAACAACTAGGGGAGTCAACCCATCAAACCCAACACCTCCCCTATATAAGCTATTTGTCTGATTCTCATACATGTGTAGTCTACAGGAGCAATTAGGACATCGACCCCAACTTTTGACTTCTTAACGAAAACAAGGTCTTTGAGGTTGACGTAATGCGCACAACCAGGGGAGTCGACCCATCAAACCCAACACCTCCCCTATATAAGCTATTTGTCCGATTCTCATACATGTGTAGCCTGCAGGAGCCATTAGGACATTGACCCCAACTTTTGACTTCTTAACGAAAACAAGGTCTTTGAGGTTGGCGTAATGCGCACAACCAAGGGAGTTGACCCATCAAACCCAACACCTCCCCTATATAAGCTATTTGTCTGATTCTCATACATGTGTAGCCTGCAACAACGATTAGGACATCCACCCCAACTTCTGAATTCGTCTGCGTTGACCGCACCAAAGGTGCACGCCTTGGTGCTCACCAAAATCCGACTTCCGACTTCTTCTGCTATGCGGGGTCTTTGAGGTTGGCGCAGTGCGCACAACCAGGGGAGTCAACCCACCGAATGCAACACCTCCCCTATATAAGCTATTTGTCTGATTCTCATACATGCGTAGACTGCAGCAATGATTAGGACATCCACCCCAACTTTTGACTTCTTAAACAAGACAGGGTCTTTGAAGTTGGTGCAGTGCACACAACCAGGGGAGTCGACCCATCAAACGCAACACCTCCCCTATATAAAGCTATTTGTCCGATTCTCATACGTGTAGTCTGCAGCAGCGATTAGGACATCGACCCCAACTTCCGAATTCGTTTGCATTGACCGCACCAAAGGTGCACGCCTTGGTGTGCACCCTGGAGTGCACTTTGGTGCTCACCTCGGTGCACACTTTGGTGTGCACCTCGGTGTGCACCAAAGGTGCGCACCTTGGAGCGCACCAAAGGTGTACACTTTGGAGCGCACCACATAGGGTCTTTGAGAGGTTGGCGCAGTGCGCACACCAAGGTGGGTGTTGAGGTGCGTGCCGAGGTGGGTGGGTGCTAGGGTGCGCTCCATGGTGGGTGCCAGGGTGGGTGCGTGCTAGGGTGGATTCCAAAGAGGGTCATAGGGTGGGTGCCAAGGTGGGTTGGTGATATAGTGGGTTCAAAGGTGGGTACTAGGGTGGGTTCCAAGGTGGGTCACAAGTTGGGTGCCAGGATGCGTGGGTGTTAGGTTGGGTGCCAAGGTGGGCTCCTGCGTGGGTGGGTGCTAGGGTGGGTTTCAAGGTGGACGCGAGGGCGGGTGCCAAGGTGGGTAACAAGTTGGGTGTTAGGATGGGTGAGTGCTAGAGTGGGTGCCAAGGTGGGTGGGTGCTAAGGTGGATGCCAAGGTGGTTCACAGGGTGGGTGGGTTCTAGGGTGAGTTCCAAGGTGGGTCACAGGTTCAGTGCTAGGGTGGGTGTCAAGGCGGGTGTCGAGGTGCCTGGGTGCTAGGGTGTGGATGCCAATGTGGGTCATAGGGTGGGTACTAGGGTGGGCTGCAATGTGGGTGCCAAGGTGGGTAACATGCTCGGTGGGTTCTAAATTGGGTGCCAGGGTGGGTGTGCACCCACCTTGCCCGAGGTGGGTGCCAAGGTGCCAGTGTGGGTGGGTGCTAAGGTGGATGCCAAGGTGGGTGAGAAGGTGGGTGATAGGTTGAGTGGTAGGATGGGTGGGTGCCAAGATGGGTCACAGGGTGGGTGCAAGGGTGGGTAGGTGCTAGGGTTGGTGTCAGGGTGGGTGGGTGCTAGGTTGGGTTCCAAGGTGGGTGCGAGGGTGAGTGTCAAGGTGGGTCACAGGTTAGGTGCTAGGATGGGTGAGTGCTAGGGTGCAAAGGTGCCAGGGTGGGTGCTAGGATGGGTCGATGCTAGGGTGAGTGGCAAGGTGGGTCCACAAGTGTCAAGGTGGGTGCCGAGGTGGGTGCCAAGTCGGCGACTGCTATGGTGGATGCCAAGGTGGGTCACGGGGTGGGTGCCAAGTTGCTAGGTTGGGTTCCAAGGTGGGTGCCAACGTGGGTGCTAGGGTGCGTGGGTTAAAGGGTGTGTCACAACGTGGGTGCCAGGATGGGTGCGCACCCACACTGGCCAAGACGGGTGCGGGTGCAAGGTTGGGTTCCAAGCCCGGTCACAGGCTGGGTGCTAGGATGGGTGGGTGCCAAGGTGGGCACCAGGGTGGGTGCACCCACCCTGGCCAAGGTGGGTCACGGGGTGGGTCCTAGGGTGGGTAACGGGGTGGGTACTAAGGTGCGTGCCAAGGTGGGTCATAGGGTGGGTGCCAAGGTGGGCACCAGGGTGGGTGTGCACCAACCCTAGCCAGGGTAGGTCACGGGGTGGTTGTCGGGGTGGGCGTCAAGGAGCCAAGGTGGGTGGCAAGTAGCCAAGTTGCGTGCCAAGGTGGGTGTCGGGGTGGGTGCCAAGGATCCAAGGTGGGTGCCAAGGAACCAAGGTGGGTGTCTGGGTGGGTGCCGAGGTGGGAGCCAGGGTGGGTCCCAAGGTGAGTGCAAAGGTGGGTGCCAGGGTCAAGGTGAGTGCCAATGTGGGTTCCAAGGTGCCAGGGTCAGGGTGAGTGCCAATGTGGGTTCAAAGGTGCTAAGTTGGGTGCGAGGTTGGGTGCGAGGGTGGGTGGGTGCCAAGGTGTGCTAGGTGGAAGCCCGGGTGGGTCGGCATCCCATGGGTGTCGAGTTGGGTGCCTGATGGGTGCTTCTTGTCAAGTTTTAGTCGTCGGGACTCATTTCGAGCCTTAGAGGTCGTTTCTTGTCCGGTTGCCCTGTCTTCGACCTGGGAACCCAATTTTGGTCCTCGGGTCCCATTTTTTTTTGTCTCGCATCCCACTTTTGGCCTGTGGCCTTTTCGGGGTCGATTCTCGTTTTGGGCATCAGAGCATGTTTCTTCTCCTAAAACCCAATATTTGTTTATTAAGTCTCGGAACACATTTTTGTTCTCGTGGACCCATCATGGGTCTTGGAACGCATTTGTGGTCCTTGGGTCCCATTTTGCATCCCGAAACTTGTGTTTTGGTGCTTGATCCCTATTTTGGGTGCCCACCTTGCACCAAGTGCGCACCCGGGGCAAACCGAGCGCCTTGGTGCACCGGGGCAAGATCGAGCGTGCACCCGAGGCGCCCCGAACATGCACCAAGGTGCACTCGGCCCACATGTGAGCGCAGGTCGTTGCGCCCGAGGTGGTGTGTGGGCACCGCGTTGCAGACGGGACACTGCACGCACACGACGCCCCCTCCAGGTGCACGCACGTAGGCCGGGCCGGGTGCACACCCGACGCCCTAGCAAGGTGCGCGCACCCGGGCAGGGCTCACACTTGGCGAACGGGGCGCACTTCGCGAGGGAGGGTGTGCACCTCGACGGGGGTGGGTGGCCGGGGTGGATTCGCACGTGGGTCGCGGTTTGCTAAGTACACACTGCGACAAGCTCATAACGGGTGCGATCATACCAGCATTAGTGCACCGGATCCCATCAGAACTCCGCAGTTAAGCGCGCTTGGGCCGGAGTAGTACTGGGATGGGTGACCTCCCGGGAAGTCCCGGTGTTGCACCCTTTTTTAGTTTTTCGCCGGGCGTCGCAATGCTATTTGAATAAACCTTTTGCCCGTTTGCGTTCTCGTCGGGGCCGGGCCGGGCCGGGGTGCGCTGCCCGCACTACCGCGCGCGCGGGGGCGACACCGAGCGCGCACCCGAGGCACCCCGAGCACACAGGCCACGGTGCAACCCGGGCGTTGTGCGCGCACCCCGGTGCGCCCGAGGTGCTGCGCGCGCACCCAGGTGAAATCGGTGTGCACCTCGGCCAGTGCGCGCTCGGTCGAGTCGCGCACGTTGGCCAAGGTGCACGGTGATGTTTCTTACTCTAAGGTTCCGCACCAGACGCCCGGGACAGGTGAGCGAAGCTGGGCGGGGCCGGGTGCGCGGCCGGGGCAGGTGCACGCAGCTGGAGAGAGCTTTGGAGCACACTTCGGAGCGCACCAATGATGCGCTCCATTCAAAAGTTTCCTGAAAAGGCAAAAAAAGTTGAGATTATAGAATTTCCCACTTGAGAGATTGTAAAAAAAAAAAATTTAAAATGAAGGAAACGCGGGTGCCAAGGTGTGCGCAGCCCAGCCAAGGTGTGCGCACCAAGGCGCCCACCCTGGCGAAGGTGCACGCAAGGTGCGCACCCGAGGCAAACCGGACAATTAACCCAACTTTCGACTTCGCGCGCACCTTGGAGCGCACTTCGGAGCGCTCCTTGGTGCGCACCAATCTTGGGCACCTCGGAGTGCACCATGGCGCCCACCAAGGTGCGCACCCGGGGCAAACCGAGCTCCGACTTCGTGCGCACCTTGGAGCGCACGAAAGGTGCGCACCATGGCGCCCACCAAGGTGCGCAGCCCAGCCAAGGCGTGCGCATCAAGGTGCGCACCCTGGCGAAGGTGCGCACCCGGGGCAAACCGAGCTCCGACTTCGTGCGCACCTTGGAGCGCACAAAAGGTGCGCAACCCAGCCAAGGTGTGCGCACCCCGGTCAAACCGAGCTCCGAATCGTGCGCACCAGAGGTGCACGCCATCGTGCGCACCTTGGAGCACACTTCGGAGCCCTCCTTGGTGCGCGCCGATGTTGCGCACCTCGGAGCGCACCCGGGGAAAACAATGCAATTAACCCGACTTTCGACTTCGTGGGCACCTCGGAGCGCTCTCGGGTTCGCACCTCGGAGCACACCGAGGTGCGCACCTTTGATGCGCTGCCTTCACCAATTTCCAGAAAAGGCAAGAAAACATTGAGAAGGTGTGCGCACCGAGGTGCCCACCCTGGCGAAGGTGCACGCGAGGTGCGCACCCGGGGCAAACCGGGCTCCGACTTCGTGCACGCCGCACCTTGGAGCACACTTCGGAGCGCTCCTTGGTGCGCACCAGGGCGCGCAACCCAGCCGAGGTGCCCACCCCGGCGAAGGTGCACGCGAGGTGCGCACCCGGGGCAAACCGGGCTCCGACTTCGTGCACGCCATGGTGCCCACCGCGGCGAAGGTGCACGCGAGGTGCGCACCCGGGGCAAACCGGGCTCCGACTTCGTGCACGCCGCACCTTGGAGCACACTTCGGAGCGCTCCTTGGTGCGCACCATGGTGCCCACCAGGGCGCGCAACCCCGCCGAAGGTGCACGCGAGGTGCGCACCCGGGGCAAACCGGGCTCCGACTTCGTGCACGCCGCACCTTGGAGCACACTTCGGAGCGCTCCTTGGTGCGCACCATGGTGCCCACCAGGGCGCGCAACCCCGCCGAAGGTGCACGCGAGGTGCGCACCCGGGGCAAACCGGGCTCCGACTTCGTGCACGCCATGGTGCGCACCGCGGCGAAGGTGCGCACCCGGGGCAAACCGGGCTCCGACTTCGTGCACGCCGCACCTTGGAGCACACTTCGGAGCGCTCCTTGGTGCGCACCAGGGCGCGCAACCCAGCCGAGGTGCCCACCCCGGCGAAGGTGCACGCGAGGTGCGTACCCGGGGCAAACCGGGCTCCGACTTCGTGCACGCCGCACCTTGGAGCACACTTCGGAGCGCTCCTTGGTGCGCACCATGGTGCCCACCAGGCCGCGCAACCCAGCCAAGGTGTGCGCACCAAGGTGCACGCGAGGTGCGCACCCGGGGCAAACCGGGGTCCGACTTCGTGCACGCCGCACCTTGGAGCACACATCGGGGCGCTCCCGGGTTCGCACCGGCGTTGCGCACCGTGGTGGGCACCTCGGAGCACACCAAGGTGGGCAGCGAGGTGCGCACCTTTGATGCGATGCCTTCACTAATTTCCATAAAAGGCAAAAAAAAAACGAGATTTTAA
This sequence comes from Cryptomeria japonica, assembly GCF_030272615.1. Classification (NCBI taxonomy): domain Eukaryota; kingdom Viridiplantae; phylum Streptophyta; class Pinopsida; order Cupressales; family Cupressaceae; genus Cryptomeria; species Cryptomeria japonica. The sequence continues at coordinate 157,000 of NW_026728872.1, forward strand.
AATTTCCGTTTTGAAAGATAGTGAGAAAAAGGGAATGCTGGTGCCATCTTGAGCCCGCCCTGGTGCGCAGCCCAGCCAAGGTGTGCGCACCAAGGTGCCCACCCTGGCGAAGGTGCGCGCCCGGGCAATTAACCCAACTTCCAACTTCGCGCGCGCCAGGGTGGGAGCGCACCCAACAACCGGGCCTGGGAAGAGCCAATGCGAGAAACCCCACCAAACGCTCTGACAAAAAAAGAGGGGGCGCTCCAGTAACCCCGCTTCGGAGCGCACCCTGGGCAAACCCAGCCAAGGTGCCCACCCCGGCCAAGGTGCAGGCGAGGTGCGCACCCGGGGCAAACCGGGCTCCGACAACGTGCACGCCGCACCTTGGAGCACACTTCGTAGCGCTCCCGGGTGCGCACCTCAGAGCACACCAAGGTGGGCAGCGAGGTGCGCACCTTTGATGCGCTGCCTTCACTAATTTCCAGAAAAGGCAAAAAAAAAAGGAGATTTTAAAATTTCCGTTTTGAAAGATAGTGAAAAAAACGGAACGCGCGTGCCATCTTGAGCCCGCCCTGGTGCGCAGCCCAGGTAAGGTGCCCACCCTGGCAAAGGTGCGCACCCGGGCAATTAACCCTACTTCCGACTTCGTGCGCGCCAGGGTGGCAACCGGGCCTCGGAAGAGCCAATGCGAGAAACCCCACCAAACGCTCCGACAAAAAAAGAGGCGGCGCTCCAATAACCCCGCTTCGGAGCGCAGCCGGGGCAAACCCAGCCAAGGTGCCCACCCCGACGAAGGTGCACGCGAGGTGCGCACCCGGGGCAAACCGGGCTCCGACAACGTGCACGCAGCACCTTGGAGCACACTTCGAAGCACTCCCGGGTGCCCACCGGCGTTGCGCACCGTGGTGGGCAGCGAGGTGCGCACCTTTGATGCGCTGCCTTCACTAATTTCCAGAAAAAGGCAAAAAAAAATGAGATTTTAAAATTTCCGTTTTGAAAGATAGTGAAAAAAAAGGAACGCGGGTGCCATCTTGAGCCCGCCCTGGTGCGCAGCCCAGGCAAGGCATGCGCACCAAGGTGCCCACCCGAGGTGCACACCCGGGGCAAACCGGGCTCCGACTTCGTGCAGGCCGCACCTTGGAGCACACTTCGGAGCGCTCCTTGGTGCGCACCATGGTGCCCACCAGGGCGCGCAACCCAGCCAAGGTCTGCACACCAAGGTGCCCACCCCGGCGAAGGTGCACGCGAGGTGCGCACCCGGGGCAAACCGGGCTCCGACTTCGTGCACGCCATGGTGCCCACCGCGGCGAAGGTGCACGCGAGGTGCGCACCCGGGGCAAACCGGGCTCCGACTTCGTGCACGCCGCACCTTGGAGCACACTTCGGAGCGCTCCTTGGTGCGCACCATGGTGCCCACCAGGGCGCGCAACCCAGCCAAGGTGTGCGCACCAAGGTGCACGCGAGGTGCGCACCCGGGGCAAACCGGGGTCCGACTTCGTGCACGCCGCACCTTGGAGCACACATCGGAGCGCTCCCAGGTTTGCACCAGCGTTGCGCACCTTTGATGCGCTGCCTTCACTAATTTCCAGAAAAGGCAAAAAAAAACGAGATTTTAAAATTTCCGTTCTGAAAGATAGTGAAAAAAACGGAACGCGGGTGCCATCTTGAGCCCTTCCTGGTGCGCAGCCCAGGCAAGTTGTGCGCACCAAGGTGCCCACCCTGGCGGAGGTGCGCGCCCGGGGCAATCCGGGCTCCGACTTCGTGCACTGCATGGTGCCCACCAAGGCGCGCAACCCAGCCAAGGTGCCCACCGCAGCGAAGGTGCACGCGAGGTGCGCACCCGAGGTGCACACCCGGGGCAAACCGGGCTCCGACTTCGTGCACGCCGCACCTTGGAGCACACTTCAGAGCGCTCCTTGGTGCGCACCAGGGCGCGCAACCCAGCCGAGGTGCCCACCCCGGCGAAGGTGCACGCGAGGTGCGCACCCGGGGCAAACCGGGCTCCGACTTCGTGCACGCCATGGTGCCCACCGCGGCGAAGGTGCGCACCCGGGGCAAACCGGGCTCCGACTTCGTGCACGCCGCACCTTGGAGCACACTTCGGAGCGCTCCTTGGTGCGCACCATGGTGCCCACCAGGCCGCGCAACCCAGCCAAGGTGTGCGCACCAAGGTGCACGCGAGGTGCGCACCCGGGGCAAACCGGGGTCCGACTTCGTGCACGCCGCACCTTGGAGCACACATCGGGGCGCTCCCGGGTTCGCACCGGCGTTGCGCACCGTGGTGGGCACCTCGGAGCACACCAAGGTGGGCAGCGAGGTGCGCACCTTTGATGCGATGCCTTCACTAATTTCCATAAAAGGCAAAAAAAAAACGAGATTTTAAAATTTCCGTTTTGAAAGATAGTGAGAAAAAGGGAATGCTGGTGCCATCTTGAGCCCGCCCTGGTGCGCAGCCCAGCCAAGGTTTGCGCACCAAGGTGCCCACCCTGGCGAAGGTGCGCGCCCGGGCAATTAACCCAACTTCCAACTTCGCGCGCGCCAGGGTGGGAGCGCACCCAACAACCGGGCCTGGGAAGAGCCAATGCGAGAAACCCCACCAAACTCTCTGACAAAAAAAGAGGGGGCGCTCCAGTAACCCCGCTTCGGAGCGCACCCTGGGCAAACCCAGCCAAGGTGCCCACCCCGGCCAAGGTGCAGGCGAGGTGCGCACCCGGGGCAAACCGGGCTCCGACAACGTGCACGCCGCACCTTGGAGCACACTTCGTAGCGCTCCCGGGTGCGCACCTCAGAGCACACCAAGGTGGGCAGCGAGGTGCGCACCTTTGATGCGCTGCCTTCACTAATTTCCAGAAAAGGCAAAAAAAAAAGGAGATTTTAAAATTTCCGTTTTGAAAGATAGTGAAAAAAACGGAACGCGCGTGCCATCTTGAGCCCGCCCTGGTGCGCAGCCCAGGTAAGGTGCCACCCTGGCAAAGGTGCGCACCCGGGCAATTAACCCTACTTCCGACTTCGTGCGCGCCAGGGTGGCAACCGGGCCTCGGAAGAGCCAATGCGAGAAACCCCACCAAACGCTCCGACAAAAAAAGAGGCGGCGCTCCAATAACCCCGCTTCGGAGCGCAGCCGGGGCAAACCAAGCCAAGGTGCCCACCCCGACGAAGGTGCACGCGAGGTGCGCACCCGGGGCAAACCGGGCTCCGACAACGTGCACGCAGCACCTTGGAGCACACTTCGAAGCACTCCCGGGTGCCCACCGGCGTTGCGCACCGTGGTGGGCAGCGAGGTGCGCACCTTTGATGTGCTGCCTTCACTAATTTCCAGAAAAAGGCAAAAAAAAATGAGATTTTAAAATTTCCGTTTTGAAAGATAGTGAAAAAAAAGGAACGCGGGTGCCATCTTGAGCCCGCCCTGGTGCGCAGCCCAGGCAAGGCATGCGCACCAAGGTGCCCACCCGAGGTGCACACCCGGGGCAAACCGGGCTCCGACTTCGTGCAGGCCGCACCTTGGAGCACACTTCGGAGCGCTCCTTGGTGCGCACCATGGTGCCCACCAGGGCGCACCCGAGGCAAACCGGGCTCCGACTTCGTGCACGCCGCACCTTGGAGCACACATCGGAGCGCTCCCAGGTTCGCACCAGCGTTGCGCACCTTTGATGCGCTGCCTTCACTAATTTCCAGAAAAGGCAAAAAAAAACGATATTTTAAAATTTCCGTTCTGAAAGATAGTGAAAAAAACGGAACGCGGGTGCCATCTTGAGCCCTTCCTGATGCGCAGCCCAGGCAAGTTGTGCGCACCAAGGTGCCCACCCTGGCGGAGGTGCGCGCCCGGGGCAAACCGGGCTCCGACTTCGTGCACTGCATGGTGCCCACCAAGGCGCGCAACCCAGCCAAGGTGCCCACCGCAGCGAAGGTGCACGCGAGGTGCGCACCCGAGGTGCACACCCGGGGCAAACCGGGCTCCGACTTCGTGCACGCCGCACCTTGGAGCACACTTCAGAGCGCTCCTTGGTACGCACCAGGGCGCGCAACCCAGCCAAGGTGCTCACCCCGGCGAAGGTGCACGCGAGGTGCGCACCCGGGGCAAACCGGGCTCGGACTTCGTGCACGCCGCACCTTGGAGCACACATCGGAGCGCTCCCGGGTTCGCACCAGCATTGCGCACCTTTGATGCGCTGCCTTCACTAATTTCCAGAAAAGGCAAAAAAAAGAAAAAAATGAGATTTTAAAATTTCCGTTTTGAAAGATAGTGAAAAAAACGGAACGCGGGTGCCATCTTGAGCCCGCCCTGGTGTGCAGCCCAGGCAAGTTGTGCGCACCAAGGCACCCACCCTGGCCAAGGTGGGTCACGGGGTGGGTCCTAGGGTGGGTAACGGTGTGGGTACTAAGGTGCGTGCCAAGGTGGGTCATAGGGTGGGTGCCAAGGTGGGCACCAGGGTGGGTGTGCACCAACCCTAGCCAGGGTAGGTCACGGGGTGGTTGTCGGGGTGGGCGTCAAGGAGCCAAGGTGGGTGGCAAGTAGCCAAGTTGCGTGCCAAGGTGGGTGTCGGGGTGGGTGCCAAGGATCCAAGGTGGGTGCCAAGGAACCAAGGTGGGTGTCTGGGTGGGTGCCGAGGTGGGAGCCAGGGTGGGTCCCAAGGTGAGTGCAAAGGTGGGTGCCAGGGTCAAGGTGAGTGCCAATGTGGGTTCCAAGGTGCCAGGGTCAGGGTGAGTGCCAATGTGGGTTCAAAGGTGCTAAGTTGGGTGCGAGGTTGGGTGCGAGGGTGGGTGGGTGCCAAGGTGTGCTAGGTGGAAGCCCGGGTGGGTCGGCATCCCATGGGTGTCGAGTTGGGTGCCTGATGGGTGCTTCTTGTCAAGTTTTAGTCGTCGGGACTCATTTCGAGCCTTAGAGGTCGTTTCTTGTCCGGTTGCCCTGTCTTCGACCTGGGAACCCAATTTTGGTCCTCGGGTCCCATTTTTTTTTGTCTCGCATCCCACTTTTGGCCTGTGGCCTTTTCGGGGTCGATTCTCGTTTTGGGCATCAGAGCATGTTTCTTCTCCTAAAACCCAATATTTGTTTATTAAGTCTCGGAACACATTTTTGTTCTCGTGGACCCATCATGGGTCTTGGAACGCATTTGTGGTCCTTGGGTCCCATTTTGCATCCCGAAACTTGTGTTTTGGTGCTTGATCCCTATTTTGGGTGCCCACCTTGCACCAAGTGCGCACCCGGGGCAAACCGAGCGCCTTGGTGCACCGGGGCAAGATCGAGCGTGCACCCGAGGCGCCCCGAACATGCACCAAGGTGCACTCGGCCCACATGTGAGCGCAGGTCGTTGCGCCCGAGGTGGTGTGTGGGCACCGCGTTGCAGACGGGACACTGCACGCACACGACGCCCCCTACAGGTGCACGCACGTAGGCCGGGCCGGGTGCACACCCGACGCCCTAGCAAGGTGCGCGCACCCGGGCAGGGCTCACACTTGGCGAACGGGGCGCACTTCGCGAGGGAGGGTGTGCACCTCGACGGGGGTGGGTGGCCGGGGTGGATTCGCACGTGGGTCGCGGTTTGCTAAGTACACACTGCGACAAGCTCATAACGGGTGCGATCATACCAGCGTTAGTGCACCGGATCCCATCAGAACTCCGCAGTTAAGCGCGCTTGGGCCGGAGTAGTACTGGGATGGGTGACCTCCCGGGAAGTCCCGGTGTTGCACCCTTTTTTAGTTTTTCGCCGGGCATCGCAATGCTATTTGAATAAACCTTTTGCCCGTTTGCGTTCTCGTCGGGGCCGGGCCGGGCCGGGGTGCGCTGCCCGCACTACCGCGCGCGCGGGGGCGACACCGAGCGCGCACCCGAGGCGCCCCGAGCACACAGGCCACGGTGCAACCCGGGCGTTGTGCGCGCACCCCGGTGCGCCCGAGGTGCTGCGCGCGCACCCAGGTGAAATCGGTGTGCACCTCGGCCAGTGCGCGCTCGGTCGAGTCGCGCACGTTGGCCAAGGTGCACGGTGATGTTTCTTACTCTAAGGTTCCGCACCAGACGCCCGGGACAGGTGAGCGAAGCTGGGCGGGGCCGGGTGCGCGGCCGGGGCAGGTGCACGCAGCTGGAGAGAGCTTTGGAGCACACTTCGGAGCGCACCAATGATGCGCTCCATTCAAAAGTTTCCTGAAAAGGCAAAAAAAGTTGAGATTATAGAATTTCCCACTTGAGAGATTGTAAAAAAAAAAAATTTAAAATGAAGGAAACGCGGGTGCCAAGGTGTGCGCAGCCCAGCCAAGGTGTGCGCACCAAGGCGCCCACCCTGGCGAAGGTGCACGCAAGGTGCGCACCCGAGGCAAACCGGACAATTAACCCAACTTTCGACTTCGCGCGCACCTTGGAGCGCACTTCGGAGCGCTCCTTGGTGCGCACCAATCTTGGGCACCTCGGAGTGCACCATGGCGCCCACCAAGGTGCGCACCCGGGGCAAACCGAGCTCCGACTTCGTGCGCACCTTGGAGCGCACGAAAGGTGCGCACCATGGCGCCCACCAAGGTGCGCAGCCCAGCCAAGGCGTGCGCATCAAGGTGCGCACCCTGGCGAAGGTGCGCACCCGGGGCAAACCGAGCTCCGACTTCGTGCGCACCTTGGAGCGCACAAAAGGTGCGCAACCCAGCCAAGGTGTGCGCACCCCGGTCAAACCGAGCTCCGAATCGTGCGCACCAGAGGTGCACGCCATCGTGCGCACCTTGGAGCACACTTCGGAGCCCTCCTTGGTGCGCGCCGATGTTGCGCACCTCGGAGCGCACCCGGGGAAAACAATGCAATTAACCCGACTTTCGACTTCGTGGGCACCTCGGAGCGCTCTCGGGTTCGCACCTCGGAGCACACCGAGGTGCGCACCTTTGATGCGCTGCCTTCACCAATTTCCAGAAAAGGCAAGAAAACATTGAGAAGGTGTGCGCACCGAGGTGCCCACCCTGGCGAAGGTGCACGCGAGGTGCGCACCCGGGGCAAACCGGGCTCCGACTTCGTGCACGCCGCACCTTGGAGCACACTTCGGAGCGCTCCTTGGTGCGCACCAGGGCGCGCAACCCAGCCGAGGTGCCCACCCCGGCGAAGGTGCACGCGAGGTGCGCACCCGGGGCAAACCGGGCTCCGACTTCGTGCACGCCATGGTGCCCACCGCGGCGAAGGTGCACGCGAGGTGCGCACCCGGGGCAAACCGGGCTCCGACTTCGTGCACGCCGCACCTTGGAGCACACTTCGGAGCGCTCCTTGGTGCGCACCATGGTGCCCACCAGGGCGCGCAACCCCGCCGAAGGTGCACGCGAGGTGCGCACCCGGGGCAAACCGGGCTCCGACTTCGTGCACGCCGCACCTTGGAGCACACTTCGGAGCGCTCCTTGGTGCGCACCATGGTGCCCACCAGGGCGCGCAACCCCGCCGAAGGTGCACGCGAGGTGCGCACCCGGGGCAAACCGGGCTCCGACTTCGTGCACGCCGCACCTTGGAGCACACTTCGGAGCGCTCCTTGGTGCGCACCAGGGCGCGCAACCCAGCCGAGGTGCCCACCCCGGCGAAGGTGCACGCGAGGTGCGTACCCGGGGCAAACCGGGCTCCGACTTCGTGCACGCCGCACCTTGGAGCACACTTCGGAGCGCTCCTTGGTGCGCACCATGGTGCCCACCAGGCCGCGCAACCCAGCCAAGGTGTGCGCACCAAGGTGCACGCGAGGTGCGCACCCGGGGCAAACCGGGGTCCGACTTCGTGCACGCCGCACCTTGGAGCACACATCGGGGCGCTCCCGGGTTCGCACCGGCGTTGCGCACCGTGGTGGGCACCTCGGAGCACACCAAGGTGGGCAGCGAGGTGCGCACCTTTGATGCGATGCCTTCACTAATTTCCATAAAAGGCAAAAAAAAAACGAGATTTTAAAATTTCCGTTTTGAAAGATAGTGAGAAAAAGGGAATGCTGGTGCCATCTTGAGCCCGCCCTGGTGCGCAGCCCAGCCAAGGTGTGCGCACCAAGGTGCCCACCCTGGCGAAGGTGCGCGCCCGGGCAA